>NC_090341.1:53928765-54221265 GCF_035084215.1 Heptranchias perlo
GCAGACCTGCGTGAACCTTTTCTTGTGGCTACACATTAGCTGAATGTTGATGGAATGAAATCCCTGATGGAATGCTCCTGTCTGATCTGGTGGTGCTTGGATTGCCATGTGTGTGTAATCAATAGCACCCTGCACCTCTTTGAAGTCAGCCAGAGACGTGAATCTGAGTGCCCACTCATTCTGGCTATTGCCATTACAGGGGAAGTTAATATACCTCTCAGCCCTGGCAAACAATCCATCCGTCACCTACCGTATGCATTTATGAGCAGCCGACTGCGAGATTCTCGATATATCTCCGGTGGCACCCTGGAAGGAACCAGAGGCAAAAAAAATTGAGGGCAGTGGTGACTTTCACAGCCACTGGTAATGCATGGCCACCAGGTCCAGCAGGGAGCAGCTCTTGTGCAAGAAGGCTGCAGATGTCTGCGACTACCTGAAAATTTCAGTCTTCAGAAGCACTGCTCTTCCTAAAGGTCAAGGAAGGTCAGTACACCTTGTTGTGTGGGTAGTGTATGCCTCCTGCGACCTTGACCCCTCCGTTGCTCCCTTCTCTCTTGGTCACCTGCAGCTCCCTCCATAACATGCCATTGCTGCTGACAATGCTGATTGTCTTCCTCATTCCAATCAAAAGCAGCCATGGTGCCACCCATCGCGATGTCCTCTGTGTGAACACCTCCAAACTGTACAAATAAGTCGGTCACAACAAGAACTCTCAGCAAACCGTTTGCCAGAGCGAATTGAGAAAATGCTGCTGTGAGCACTGAGCCTTTATTCATATCGGGACAACCATCCCCATGAATCACGCCTCCATTTTAGTGACGAGTTTCCCAAACCCAGGAAACCCATGCAGGAGGCTTTATTTCAAATCGCTGCCAAAATCTCTGGAAAGGAGACTCATTTAAATATTATAATTAGGGACCCGCCTCTCCAGAGCGGGTTACTCGGATGTACCCAAGCCCGCAGCGGTTAAAATGGAAGTAGGTGCATTCGTGGCGGGTTGGGGGTTGGGTTTCACTTTTTTAACAATTTAACCCCCCCCAAGGTTAAAATTCCCCCCATGATCTCTAACCCGAATTCTTCAATTCTTTCCTTAAAGTATAATGTTCACTTATCATATATTAAAAGTAATTAAAATGAATATCCAACAAACTGATCATAACACAGTTGCTTCAATTTCTTAACATTAAAGTGTCTGCCTCGGCTCAGTGGAAGCAGTGTTGCCTCTGAATTCGAAGATCATGGGTTCAAGCCTCACTCCTAAGACTTGAGCACAATTGGCCAGAATTTGCTATCAAAATAACGGCAAATCTAACGGCGCTCGCCGTTATTTATGGGTAAATGGTACAGCAACTTCAGGTGAGGAGCAGATGCGTGGTTAAATGTGTATATCCAAAAGTTGCTGTCCGCGTTGCACTACTCCACCGTTAGCTTGGTGAAAATAACATCTCACCCTTAGCCTCCCCATTTTTTTAAAAAAGGAACTTGCTGTATTTGTCCACTAAACTCACCACAGAAAGTTAAGTCTTGTCATTACAAGCACAAGTACCCTTTTAACGATGTGATTAACTATTACAAGTGTGAAGTCTCATTCCTTCATGTTTTGCATTTTTAGGGGAGATTTTAAGAATGTCAAATTTGTAATTTTACATTTTTTTTTCTTACTTTTCCTTTCTGTAATATATTTTTCTCTCTCTTAATCCAAATCTTTCTTTTCCTCTCTTTACTTCTCTTTCTGTACCTGATTTGACATTGAATTCCCCCTTTAATTCACCCTCCTTCAGTCTTTCCTGTGTTTATTTCCCAATCCTTAAATCTCATTGGTTATGGAGATACTCTGTTCGTTGCCCTGTTCACTCAGGTCCCAGATGCCTTGTTTCCCTCACTGCAGATGCCGTTAGATGTCCTGCTACAACAAATTCTGGCCCATAATTTCGGCTGACACGTCAGTCCAGTACTGAGGGAGTGCTGCATTGTTGGAGGCGCCATCTTTTGGGTGACATGTTAAACCGAAGCCTCGTGTAACTATTCAGTTATACTTCAGCCATAAAAGATCCCATGGCACTATTTGAAGCAGAGCTGGGGTATTCTCTCGGTGTCCAGGCCAACATTTATCCCTGAACCAACATCACTAAAACAGATTATCTCGTTATCTATTTCATTGCTGCTTATTGGGCCTTTGTGTGAAAATTAACTGCTGTGTTTCCCTACATTACAACAGTGACTACACTTCAAAAGTTCCTCATTGGCTGTGAAGCACTTCTGGGATGTCCTGAGGAAGTGAAAGGCATCATATAAATGCAAGTTCTTTCTTTCTAGTTATTTGCCATTCTCAAAAACAGATTTGGATGACGAGATGATCAATTTACAGCTGAAATTACCATCTCTAATAGGAGATGTATGGTTTCTACCACAATAGATGGTAGAAAAGGCAACTTTCAATTTAACTTACACTAAATTATGTCTTAAGGCATTCAGCTTATTCTAATTTTGCAGGAAGTGACTGACAGCTTAAATGTATCTGTTGCATTACATTAGAGATTAAATCAACGGCACTCATCTACAATCTTATTGGAATAAAGATTTGTGGTTTTTGAAGCTTCAACAGCAATACAGCATTTGAGAGCAATTTTTCGTCCAGTATCAGATCCAGACTAATTCCAGGTAATTTTGGCACTCACCTTTCCCCAATCTATCAAATAAACAAGAAATGAAAGACTTACATTTTTAGTACTTCTTATTTACTCTTGAGATGCATCCATCCCTAGTTGCCCTGAGAGCATTAAGAGTCAATCTTATAGGGTAGAACTGCAGTCAGATGTAGGCCTGACAGGGAAATGGTAGCAGGTTCCCTTCCCTGAAGGACATTAATGAACTGATTGGGTTTTCACAACAATCCAGGAGCTTTCATGGCAATTTTTTTTCTGGTGCCAGCCCACAAATCACCTGATTTATTGAATTCAATTTCACAAGTTGCCATGCTGGGATTTGAACTGTAAACCTCTGGATTGCGAGTTCAGTACCATAACCACTACGTTACCATACCTTTTAGTTCCAACATACTCCAGAATATTGTACTGCCAGTTATGACAGCAGGAAATAAGTGTTATTTGGTTAAGAGATTGGTCTGAACTTATTTATTCTGTTCTGAAGGAGTACAACAATAAGTACTGAAAAGATTTACATGTTCCCTCAGTGCCTCAGTTGATAAACAGAGTGAGTACTTGAGCCATGCAGACCAAGAAAATCCCAGGTTTGACTCCTGATCTATGCTGAATTAAGCTAATTTCAGTTGGCAGCAAGCATTCCTGGGACTGGGAGAGAAAAACCCCAGGGCTTTTGCCTCTGATTGCTATTCAATGAACATGTAGATGGTGTGTATGGACAGGACTGGGTGCGGATTAATACTCTGGAGTTTTGATTGATTCCTGTTGGGCAGCAATTTTGCACACTGTTTTCTTGGAGGTTTACCTATGGTTGGCTGCCTCCCTCAGAATATACAGTAGGTAATTAAAGTCTGTGATGGGGAGAAATTGTACTAAGTATGTGAAGGGAGTAGACTTGACAATCTGAATAGCTTTTCCTCATATTATACTTTATGTTCTCAATTAGATTACTTCCTGTAACTCATGCCCTGGTAACTACTGTTCTTTACATAACATCTACTGCGTAATCAAATGTAGATAATCACTTTTATAATCTTGCAGTACTCATATCACAATCAATCCTTCAGTGGAGGCTGTAACAAAAAGGAAGTATTTTGTCTAGTTTTGGTTGTCCCTTCAAATCCAATCACAATACATAAGGAATTTAAATGTCAGTTGCAGTAAAATTCCATAACCCCAGCCTAAATTGGCACATATCTTTGAGGGTCAGTTGGGTGTCTCCAAGGTTACAGGTTTGTGTGAGGAACCAAGCCACATAATTCAACCATTAAAAAAGCAGTGTGACTGGTTCAATTATGTGTATGACTGACTGTTCCATTTTGAATTGAGTTGTCAGGTACTTAAATCCAAGGAGCCCTGCAACTGTTCCAGAGGTATTTAATTAAGTTGAATTGTTCAAATTAGTGGTGAGAAATCTAAGAATCACTCTGTATATAGATTATTAATTCTAAAGACTAGTAGTTTAGTATAGAGATTGCAAACATTTGTTTTCTTTGGAGGAGCTAAATAGCATCATTTCTTCTGTAAATATATGTATTTGTGTTATATATTTACTTGTTTATCTACTGTATAATAAATTCACTTGCTTGCCAAATTCTGAAGCATGCTCTGATGTTGTGGTGCTCCATGGCTTTTCTTAGATGGGAAAAGGATCCTGTAGAGGTATAGGATAATTCAAGTAGCTGAAAAAATTAAAAGAAGGGTCTTTCTGTACATCCTCCTTGGTACATTACCGAAGCTTGTGGAGTTTTAAGAGCCACTGAAGACACTCAAGTTTATGAAGAGTTGGGACTTACCGAGGAGAGCAAACGAAGATATGGAAGTCAAAATTTTTAAGAGTAAGAAGGGTACAAAAGACCCCAAAATCTAGCAGGGGCATCATCAGGAATCAAGTACATGGAATTATTTTGCTAAAGTCTGGCAATGATACCCAGGACCTGAAAAAGGAATGAAAATGACAAAAAAAAGGATAAATGGAAGTGACTTGGGTGCTTGCATGACCAGGCTTAAGATGCCAGTACTAAATCATTCAAGCTTTGTTCTCCCAGCTAATAACACTACTGAAGCTCTCGATGGAATTATTTCCTGTCAATTATTCTCTGCATTGTCCCTTCAGATATGTATGGAAATCTACTGCAGTTTAGGGCTGACAGGTGTTATTATATTTTACCAATGACTGAGCAGTAAGGTCTGTCTGGAAAGCATGTAAGTTTCTGATCAGTTTTTGTATTGAATAAAAGGTAAGCATGTATTTTTATTAACTGTTTCATTACAGTAAATGCAACCCTATTAGCAATCCACAGTACATATCAGCATTCAACTTTTCTTTCAAGTACAGCAGCTAAGCCCTTAAGTTGCAACACTTTGTGAAAATGGCATAAAATTCCACATACTAATCCTTTGCCAGGTATTGATTATTTTCAGATTCGGGCCACCATTGGGGCTCAACAGTAGGATGGCTTAGAAGTTCTTGCTGGTGTTGCTCATTTATGATTTATCAGCTCTTTTGGAAGTGTGGGAAAGAAAATTATTAAAAACATTGCTACGTAGCTACTGCTTTATTTTAGAACTGTCTTTCAAACTTACTGAATAATGCATCAAAATAACTTTTTGAAAATATTTAAGATGTAATAAAAGGGAAAAAGTATTTTCAGCACACTGATTTTTAATATGCAGCAAGCCTAACATACAAATTGCATTCTCATTTGATATAGACTTGGAGCTGTCACACCAACAAAATACATCATGCAGAAAAAGCAACTACTAGAGATACAAATATCTCTGGATTCAATTTCAGTCCAATCTACCAATATTAAAATCTGGCACATTAACAATAGGACCCAATTCAGCTTTAAACATAGCATTGATGGCATAATCTTCAATGCTTTTACGAGCAGAGAAGCACAATGCTTCTGAGCAGATTTTGCACACTTGCAGCATCACATTGGACCCTCTTCACCTTCAATGACAATTAGTCAGAGCTCTGCAGTCCTGCCACATCCAGTCGTGAATGGTGGTGGACAATTAAACAACTAACGGGAAGAGGAGGCTCTGGAAACATCCTCATCCTCAATGACGGCAGAGTCTAGCACGTGAGTGCAAAAGACAAGGCTGAAGCGTTTGCAACCATCTTCAGCCAGAAGTGCCGAGTGGATGATCCATCTCAGCCTCCTCCCAATATCCCCACCATCACAAAAGCCAGTTTTCAGCCAATTCAATTCACTCCATGTGAGATCAAGAAACGGCTGAGTGCACTGGATACAACAAAGGCTATGGGCCCTGACAACATCCCGGCAGTAGTGCTAAAGGCTTGTGCTCCAGAACCAGCCGCGCCTCTAGCCAAGCTGTTCCAGTACAGCTACAAAGCTGGAATTTACCAGACTACGTGGAAAATTGCCCAGTTATGTCCTGTCCACAAAAAGCAGGACAAATCCAATCCAGCCAATTACCGCCCCACCAGTCTACTCTCAATCATCAGCAAAGTGATGGAAGGTGTCGTTGACAGCGCTATTAAGCAGCACTTACTCACCAATAACCTGCTCACAGATGCTCAGTTTGGGTTCCGCCAGGACCACTCGGCTCCAGACCTCATTACAGCCTTGGTCCAAACATGGACAAAAGAGCTGAATTCTAGAGGGTAGATGAGAGCGACTGCCCTTGACATCAAGGCAGCATTTGACCGAGGAGCCCAAGTAAAATTGGAGTCAATGGGAATCAGGGGGAAAACTCTCCAGTGGCTGGAGTCATACCGAGCACAAAGGAAGATGGCAGTGGTTGTTGGAGGCCAATCATCTCAGCCCCAGGACATTGCTGCAAGAGTTCCTCAGGGCAGTGTCCTTGGCCCAACCATCTTCAGCTGCTTCAACAATGACCTTCCCTCCACCATAAGGTCAGAAATGGGGATATTTGCTGATGATTGCACAGTGTCAGTTCCATTCGATACCCCTCAGATAATGAAGCAGTCCGTGCCCGCATGCAGCAAGACCTGGACAACATACAGGATTGGGCTGATAAGTGGCAAGTAACATTCGCGCCAGGCAATGACCATCTCCAACAAGAGAGAGTCTATCCACCTCTCCATGACATTGAACTTCATTATCGCCGAATCGCTCACCATCAACAGCCTGGTGGTCACCACTGACCAGAAACTTAACTGGACCAGCCACATAAATAATGTGGCTACAACAGTAGGTCAGAGGCTGGGTATTCTGTGGCGAGTGACTCACCTCCTGACTCCCCAAAGCCGTTCCACAAATCGGAAGTGTGATGGAATACTCTCCACTTAACTGGATGAGTGCAGCTCCAACAACACTCAAGAAGCTCGACACCATCAAGGACAAAGCAGCCCGCTTGATTGGCACCCCATCCACCACCCTAAACATTCACTCCCTTCACCACCAGCGCACGGTGGCTGCAGTGTGTACCATCCACAGGATGCACTGCAGTAACTCGCCAAGGCTTCTTCAACAGCACCTCCCTAACCTGCGACCTCTACCACCCAGAAGGACAAGGGCAGCAAGCACATGGGAACAACACCACCTGCACGTTCCCCTCCAAGTCAGACACCATCCCGACTTGGAAATATATTGTAAACAATTTTACAACACCAAGTTATAGTCCAACGATTTTATTTTTAATCCTACAAGCTTTCGGGGGCTTTCCCCTTCCTCAGGCGGTGTGGAAGTGACAATTTCGAATCCTTCGCATTTTAAGATCACATAACAAAGCCTGGTGATTACTGCCCGTTGCCAAGGCAATCACAGTGAGCAGACAGAAAGGTGTCATCTAAAAGGCCACTGAATATACAACCCCCCAAAAAGAGAGAGACAGAACGAAGACAGTCAATGACCCGTTATATTAAAAACAGATAACATTTGTTCGCTGGTGGGGTTACGTGTAGTGTGACATGAACCCAAGATCCCGGTTGAGGCCGTCCTCATGGGTGCAGAACTTGGCTATTAATTATTCCGCACCCATGAGGACGGCCTCAACCGGGATCTAGGCTGATCTTCAATCTCAACTCCACTTTCCTGCCCATTCTCCACATCCTTTGATTCCCTTGGAGTCCAAAAATCTATCTATCTCAGCCTTGAATATACTCAACAATTCAGCAGCCACAGTCCTTTGGGGTAGGGAATTCCGAAGATTCACAACCCTCTGAGTGAAGAAATTTCTCCTCCTCTCAGTCCTAAATGGCCGACCCCTTATCCTGCGACTATGCCCTCCAGTTCTGGATTCTCCAGCCAGGGGAAACAACCTCTATCCTGTCAAGCCCCCTTAGAATCTTATATGTTTCAATGAGATCACCTCTCATTCTTCTAAACTCCAGAGAGTATAGGCCCATTCTACTCAACCTCTCCTCAGGACAACTCCCAGGAATTAATCTAGTGAACCTTTGTTGCAGCGCCTCGAAGGCAAGTGTATCCTTCATTGGAGACCAAAACTGTACGCAGTATTCCAGGTGAGGTCTCACCAAAGTTCTGTAAAATGGTAGTAAGACTTCCTTACTCTTATACTCCAACCCCCTTGCAATAAAGGCCAACATGCCATTTGCCTTCCTGATTGCTTGCTGCCTCTCATGAGTAAAGTGACAGATCTTTCATATCTTCTTTCTCACCTGGGCACAAAACATTCTAATCAACTGTGCCAAATACTTTAGCCTATAAATTTAGGTTACAAATTGTCACTGAAGGATCGAATATGGCATGCATGCCCTCATTCCACACTGGTTATGTGCTGCACAACGTATTGGTTAGGGTGCCCTGTAGTTATCCAGGGTGCCCACCTGAAATAGACGTTAGGCTCATTGCTTATGCAAATCGGGGGCCCAATGCTTATTGCAGGCCCCTTCCCATAATTGGTTGGCACCTGACCATAACATGTATCATGCATGCTGCGGTCAATTTACTCAAGCGGAGAGCAGCCAAACCAGGGGTCTTTGAAGGGACCGCTGGAGGGTGCCACCAAAAAAGGTAAGTAAAAAAAAATCCTGTGCTCTCCATTAAAGCCGCAGGCCACTGCCGGCCAGCGCTCGCCCTTATGATTTTCGTCACTCCAACCCCTGGAACCACGGTTGTTCCTGCCAGCTGATCATCATCTTCTTTTGCGACTGGCATCCCCATCGTACCGATCGCATCCTGATGATGCTAGATAACCAATTTTGTGTGGTACTCTTGCTCGTCAGTTTCGGTGCAGCGGTTCGCATTCGTCGCTGGGTTCGTGCCTGAAGTCTAGCACCAACAAATTATTAGGCCCGTCTTTTGTTGCACACTACTAACTTGTATAGGTTATTAAATGGTCATCAACACAAATAAATTCTTTTCAGTTCCAAAGCACTCTTGCTGTGGCAATTTTTCCATGGTACTAGCCCACAACTTTCCAGATTTATTGAATTCTATTTCAGAATTTGCCATGGTAGGACTTGAACTTAACATCTGGCTTCCTAGTTCAGTACCATAACCACAATGCTCTCAAACTCCTATTTACTGGAATGTAACTGAAGTGACTAAGCTTGTTTCTGGAGACTGGTTCAGTCATAGCTTTTGAATGCTTTTGAATGCTTAAAAAGTCTCTGTTCCACAAATTTGTTGTACTGCTCTTAACCTCTAAACTACAGCTTCATCCATGACTCTCATGGTGTTATGCACCAGAAGGCTCCATGTTCCTCATTAAATGGGTTGTCATGTCTTTCAAAAATAAACACAAAGGAAGATACTTGTTTGACAAAAAAGGACTGTGCACAATGTATATGCTCCCAATGGCATGAATCATTAACTTCATTATCAGTTTCTTCTTCAATAACAGCTTCAAATTCACGCATTAGCCTCGCCACTTCTGGACCAGGCAACATCGATTATCTCAAAGCACCTGAGCTATCAGTGAAGCAACTGCTCTCATTTGACGTGTGTCATTTTGTAGAGAGATTTGGCTGAGTTGCATCCAGAAAGTCTGTGCTTTGTCTTGTAGATGACAAATTTCCCTTCCGGAAATTTTGAGTATGCATCCAAATGTTCATCTTCAAAATTCATCGTGTCTCTAAGGTGTATTTGAGACAAACGTACACAGCCAATTTCCAACTTTTCAGCGCTACCATTTGTGAGTGAAATCCACCTATCATTATCATACAAAGGCTCTTTCCATTCCTATTAGGCCAATTCAATTGTATTTATTTTGCTACTGCACATGGTGGCCGGCCAAAGGTTAGAACAGGAACTTGGCCCTAGTTGAGAGCTGTACAGTAGCATCAACATTTACCCTGTGGTGACTATAGCTACTAAACATGCATTTGCATCATGACTGGAAAATAATGATCTGGTTGCAATGCCCACAATACGAATTCTTCACTTTCTAGTTAATCGCTGTCCATGAAACTATCTGAAACCACATTTGCTCCTCTTTTGTTGCATCTGTCATAATGTTATTCTGAGGGTTCATGAGCTTTGTTGGAGAAAAATTAGTATAACATGTAGGCAGAAGAGGCACACTCTTCCAAAAAGGTGTATTGTGCTATCATTCCTATTAGAATTACAAGTCGATTGCTGGCAATAGGCAATGCTTTTCAGTCATATTTGCCATATTTCTATGGCTGAATATAACAATTTAATGTTTTGAGATTTTGCTTTCACCACATCATTTTCCAATTTATATGCGTTTATACTTTTCACCTTGAGCACAAATTAACCACTGGCTCTAGTTGACCTTTTTAAACCACCAGAGGGAGCTTTTATGATGGCCCCATATCTGAAAATGTTCTGCCCTCAAAGGAACAATTTGCTCTGCTTGCTATTCATAACAAAATCAGGAATACAAGTATAAAGAACACAATTGTAATTTTGCAACAAATAGTGAACAGAAAGAATCTTTCCCAACGTATTTTTGTAGCAAGTTTAATTGATTGTTTTATAAAGTGCACAATTCAGGCATACTATTTACTAACTTTAACCACTGGCCTTTTTTTTTAAAAGGTTTGAGAAACCGTACCTTTACTCTGAACATTTTAAGCAAATTCAGCAGGTAGAGGACAAATGTCATTTACCCCCACATTCAACAATACCATATCACCCACACTAATAGATAGAGATGATGCAGCTCTCCCTTTTGAAAAGAACAAATTGACACCACATTCCCAGCAAATCCAAGGCTTCAGGAAGTTTAGAACAGGAATATAACTATAGCAGCACGTGAACTATTCTTTATTGTGAAGCTTCTTACATATTTAAAGTTAATCTATGACTTCAAATGTATATGTTGCTGCTCTGCAGTATTTGATGATGATGATTTGCAAGTTAGGGTTGACAGGTAGAAAACACTATAAGGAAGTATTTTCAATCTGAAGTATTACCCTCCCAAAAATAGAGGGAAAAAAATCAGAGACCTGCTTCCTTCCTGAAAAGTCAGATTACTTATGTTATAGAGACTTTGTCATTTTTTGAATGATATATATCCCACACAACATAGGAGCAAAGAAAGAACATTGTTTTCTACAACCTCAGGAAGTTGCAAAGTACTTCACAGCCAATGATGTACTTTTGAATTGTAGTTACTGGTGTCTTGTCGGCAAACATGGTAATCAATTTGCAATGAGATAAACAACCAGATAATCTTTTTTCAGTGATGTTAGTTGAGGAATAAATGTTGACAAGGACACCAGGAGAACTCCCCTGCTCTTCTTTGATCTTTTACGTCCACTGAGAGGACAGGCAAGGCTGAGATTTAACATCTCATCTGAAAGGCGGCACCTCCGACAGTGCAGCACTGAAGTATCAGCCTGGATTATGTGTTCAAGTCTCTGGAGTGGGGCTTGGGCCCCCAACCTTCTAACTGAGATGTGAGTGTGCTACCACTGAGCTAGGACTGACATTAAAGCTTAGCTTGAGCAGTTCACATGAAAATGTTAACACAGCGTTGCAGATAGGCAGTCCCATGCACGGTCTCCTATTCCCATGTTGTATAAATCCTAGGACGTGGTTCATCACCAGTTCGTTCTGACCTGAAGCTAAGCTGAAACTGACTAATTATTGACCTCTAAAACCCTCTCCCAAAATATTTGGAACAACAAACTGGATAGAACTAACCCAGCTAGTAGAACACGAATGCACAGACCTTTTCCAATTACTAAAATAAAGTCTATTAATAGATTAAAGTACCTACAATTGAAGGTGAGAGGCATTTTTCAATAACTAGGCTGTTAACTGCAATGTCTGTAGGTTTAGATGTATTTGATCTCAGAATGATAGGAGATTTCTTCTGTGGTACAATGGGATCCTGTGCTTGTGCACTCTTTCTGCAGTACGATGGGATCCTATCCTTGTGCACTGATGTTCTACTAGCTGGGTTAGTCTATCTCGTGTGATGTCACACATATTCTGCAGTATTTCAAGCAATTGTTTAACATTAGTTCAGTCTTTCATGACCCATTTGTATTTGGATCACCCATAGTGGGTAACATTTTGGAGTCTATTATTAAGGAGACAATAGCAGAACATTTGGATAAACATAATTTAATAGGACAAAGTCAGCATGACTTTATGAAGGGGAAGTCATGTATGACAAATTTGCTTGAGTTCTTTGAGGACATAACGTACAGGGTGGATAAAGGGGAACCAGTGGACGTAGTGTATTTAGACTTCCAGAAGGCATTCGACAAGGTGCCACATAAAAGATTATTGCTCAAGATAAAGAATCACTGGATTGGGGGTAATATTCTGGCATGGGTGGAGGATTGGTTATCTAACAGGAAGCAGAGAGTTGGGATAAATGGTTCATTCTCGGACTGGCAACCTGTAGCCAGTGGTGTTCCGCAGGGGTGGTCGGTGCTGGGTCCCCAACTCTTTACAATCTATATTAACGATTTGGAGGAGGGGACCGAGTGTAACATATCAAAGTTTGCAGATGATACAAAGATGGGAGGGAAAGTAGAGAGTTTTGGTGTCCATACTTAAGAAAAGACATACTAGCTATCGAGGCAGTACAAAGAAGGTTCACTCGGTTAATCCCGGGGATGAGGGGGCGGACATATGAGGAGAGGTTGAGTAGATTGGGACTCGACTCATTGGAGTTCAGAAGAATGAGAGGCGATCTTATTGAAACATATAAGATTGTGAAGGGGCTTGATCGGGTGGATGCGGTAAGGATGTTCCCAAGGATGGGGGAAACTAGAACTAGGGGGCATAATCTTAGAATAAGGGGCTGCTCTTTCAAAACTGAGATGAGGAGAAACTTCTTCACTCAGAGGGTAGTAGGTCTGTGGAATTTGCTGCCCCAGGAAGCTACATCATTAAATAAATTTAAAACAGAAATAGACAGTTTCCTAGAAGTAAAGGGAATTAGGGGTTACGGGGAGCGGGCAGGAAATTGGACATGAATTTAGATTTGAGGTTAGGATCAGATCAGCCATGATCTTTATTGAATGACGGAGCAGGCTCGAGGGGCCGATTGGCCTACTCCTGCTCCTATTTCTTATGTTCTTATGTTAGCTGTCCCATTTTGTGTATGCTATTTGGAAATTATTCCCAGTTCTGCTGTCACTGGTTCCTAACTTCAGCCTATCCTAGGATGTCCGACAACTATAGTTTTCAGGGTCATCAGGATAACTTTTACTTCTTCGGTTCATATCTTTTGAACTACTTCTGGGATCAAGGAAAATGCATATAGGAACATTCATGTTCAACAGAAACAACAACTTGCATTTATATAGCACCTTTATCAAAGAAAAATGTTCCAAGGCACTATACAGAGGCACAAGGAAAAAATGAATGGCGAGCCGAAGGAGATATTAGAAGGGGTGACCAAATGCTTGGTTGAAGAGGAAAGTTTTAGAGGGTTTCTAAAAGGAGAAGGAGAAGGAGGTGGCGAGGCAGAGAGGTTTAGGGAGGGAATTTCAGAACGTGGGTCCTGGGTGGCTGAAGGCACAATGCGGCAAAGGGAGGGGGGAATGCACAAGAGGGCAGAATCAGAGGAACAGAAAGTTTGGGAAGACAGAACGGGAGAGGTTATAGAGATAGGAAGGGGCGAGGCCTAGAAGGTGCTTTAACACAAGAATGAGAATTTTAAATTGGAGGCACTGAGGGACCAGGATCCGATGTAAGTCAGTGAGGACAGGGATAATAGGTGAGCAGGACAGGATACAGGCAGCAGAGTTTGGGATGAGTTTAAGTTTATGGAGGACGGGAGGCTAGCTATGGCATGGCGGATGAGGTATTCAGCAGGAGATGGAGTGAGGCAGGGGCAGAGTGGGCAACGTTATGGAGGTGGAAGTAGGCAGTCTCTGTGAAGGAGAGGACATGGGGTCGAAAACTCAGCTCAAGGTCAAATAAGATGCCGAGGTTATGAACAGTCTAGTTCAGCCTGAGACAGTGGCTGGGGAAGGAGAGGGAATCAGGGGAAAGAGTACGGAGTTTGTGACGGGGGCCAAAGACAATGGCTTTGGTCTTACCAATTTTTAGCTAGAGGAAATTGCAGCTCATTCAAGACTGAAGTGCAAGAAAAAGAGAACAGACCCAGTCTGCAGGCAGTCTCACCCTGACTGTCGAGTACAAATATTGGAGCTGGTGCTTGTCTGGTAAGGCAAACAAGTCTAAATCCAGGCACCCAAATTCCAAAAAGCAGCACAGAGTACTTCCCTGCGGGACATTCTTTTACTGTGTCACAATGTGAAATTCAAAGCCAGGGTCTGATTGATTCTTGGGAAGTGAGTTCTGCAGGGAGACCACTCGTTGTGTAGGTTAGTTGCAGCAATCTTATAAATGGAGGACTGTGAGGTACTTCAGGAGAACATAGGTTAGCAGATGGATATCAGATAAAATGTAGTCCTAAGAAATGTGAAGCGAGGCATTTTGGAAGGAAGAATAAGGAGAAGACATGTACATTATATGGTAAAGCTTTAAAAGGAATAAAAGGAGTAGACTTAGGGGTTCAGAAGCATAAATCTTTAAAAGTGGGAGGACATGTTGATAAAGCTTGGAAAAGCATATGGAATCCCAGGTATTCTAAAAAAAAAATGGCACAGAGTACTAAAACAAAGAGGTAATGTTAAGCCTATATCTAAATCATTTACTTGACTGCAGTTGAAATATTGTATCCAGTTTTGGAAGCTTTACTGTAAGAATAATGTCAAGGTCAAGAAGAGAGTGCAGAAAAGATTCACTAAAATGATCCCACCTATGAGAAAGGACCTGGAGTTCTTTCCAATGGAACAAAGGTTAAGAGGAGATCAATGGAGGAATTCAGAATTATGAGAGGCTTTAATGAAATAAATCTGGAAAAACTATTTTGACTGGTCCGTGCGTCAGTAACTAGACAGCATAAATTTAAGATCACCAAAAGAGCAAAGGAAGAGATTACAGGGATAACTTTATTTTTACATACAGGGGATTGCTAGGATATGAAATGTCCTACCAGAATAAGTGGTGGAAGCAGAATCCACAATAGCTTTAATAAGGATTTGGATAAATATTGAAAGAGTTTGGGGAAAGGTCAGGGGAATGAGACTAAGTGACTAGCTCTTTCAGAGATCTGGCTCATGAACAGAAAGGCTGAATGGCTTTCTTCTGTGATGTAAAATTCTGCTACAGCGTTAAGGACCAAGTTAGTCATAGATAACTTTCACTAGGATCCATGACCTACCTACAGTGAGGATTTCAGATCCCAAATACTGTAAACCAGCTAAAAGGCAGAAAAGTCTTCTGCTGCGTAGTCTGAGATAATAGCCCTAGGTCTTGCATGGGAGTGAATGGAAGTACTCATAGTGAACTATAAACACCACCTCCTGGACTGTATCTGCTGCACAAACAGATCTCAGCCATGAGCCCATTACCAAGCTACAAATAAATCTACAGATGCTGCATCCTAAAAGGTTCATAATTTTTCTGAAATGTTATTTAGAATACATGGATGGGGGTTAGGTTGTTCATTCCTGTGCCATGATTTAAGCTGTATCAACCAAAGTCTAATACATTAAGCACTCTTAAATACTGCATTCATTGGGAGGCCTATTCCTTTTCTCTACCCATTTATGAGCATACCAACAACGACAGATAGGAGAAGACTGTCTGGTCCATCCAGCCTGTCCGACACTTTCTGCCCCACCCAAAACCATGTGATCTTCTGGGAGAGACGAAAAACCAGATAAAAACTCAGGCCTATTTGGAGGAAAAAAATCTGGGAAATTCCTCCCTCCCTCCGCCGCCTTAGGCAATCAAAACTAATCTAGATCATCACTCTGGTCCTGATAATTCTATGCAGTACCCACCTTTTGTATGAGGTGATCTCTGCCCCAGCCAGAAACAGGTCCAGCTCTCGCTTGAAGAAGCCCCTTCTGTAGGTATTAACTCCTTGCTGGTGTGCAGTACCAAGGATTTGACAGCAAGCATTAGTGAGCTACTTTGTGGTGGGAACATCACAGTTGAACCCAATTCTGTTTTCGTCTAAGATCCACACATTGATAAGGAATCACTGAATTGTGTCAAAAGCAGAAATGTTGGCCTATTTTCTCCATACTAATCCAAAGAAGCCAAGACAAGTGTAGCATCCATACCTCTGTCCTGGTTGAGGTCAGCACAGACCAGGGAACAAACCTCATCTGTATTTTTTTTAAAAACTTGTTCTCAAGTGGTGTGTAACACTGGCGAGCTGCATTTTTTGCACACTCCTAGTTCCTGAAGTGGAACCATTGCAGTCCTTATGGCAATAATGTTCCTACAATGGTATTAGATAAAGAGTTCACAAGGATATTGAGTAAGGTTGGGTCAACTACTCACTCGATAAATTCACTAAGCCATCAGGGCAACCTTGGAGGCCCACTTTTTATGTTAACATCTCACTTTTCACAATACCTCACAATCACATCTTTATTGATCCCTGACAACATAAGAAAATAAATGATCATTCTATCCTTCGAGCCCAATCCATCCATAGACCGCCATAGTCTAACAAACTAATATAACCATTTGAAGGAAGGTTGTGCAAAATTTCTTCTGGGATCTTAAAGGGAATCAAGCAAAACTTCAGAATGACTGTCTAACCTCACAGACTAAATTCTTGAATCTTAATTAGTTCCTTTTCCTGGTCCCAGCAGCACAGTAATCATCATGTTCCATGGGTTGCTTAATCACCTTTTTCTATACTTACTCTTAACCAGATATTTATTCATCAAACTTTCAGAACATAGCATTGGCTGCTTTTACTGGGAATCTGTTCATACAAGGGCCTCATTTTTAAAGACCTGCTCTTTTTTCCCCCTAATAAGCTGTTCAGTACATCTTGCATAACATAACATCTTTAACATAGATTTTTGCTAGGTAAGGATATCAAGGGAAATGGAGCAACGGTGAGTAAATAGAGTTGAGCTGCAGATCAGCCATGATCTAATTGAATGGCAGAGCAGGCTCGAAGAACTGAATGGCTTACTCCTGTTCCTAATGTTCCTAGCAAGTTCCTATCATTTAGTCCTTTTAATTTAAAAAAAAATAGTTGCCACAAAACCTTTTCATTTTTTTTTCTTTTTGTTTATTCATTGGATCACCCACAATTTGTTTTCATAAGAAAAACTAGGATTGAAAAGGCTGGGAGAAAGCATGATCCAGGTCTTTAAAATGCTAAAGGGCATTAATTAAGTAGATATAAACTGTTTAATTTTAAACTTGCTCTGTGAGTACAATACTAGAGAACACAAGTAAAAAAAGTAACAAGCCTCAAGCAAGAAGGGGGAGTAAAATTTCACCCAGAGTACATTTGTGGAACTGACTCATGGCAAATGAAGTTAATGCTGTTGTGGTTTAATTATTTGAAAAATAGAGGTAGATGAATATCTGGTTAGGAATGGGAATGAAGGATAAGGGAGACAGAGATAACCAAATGGAACATGACGATACCTGCCTGTTAATGAAAATTTAACCTTTTCTCACCCCACTGGGACATATATCACCGTTCCTTCATCACTGCTGGGTCAAAATCCACAATTTCTATTCCAGCACCATTGTGGGAGCACAGTCACCACAAGAACTGGCAGTGGTTCAAGAAGGCCCACCACCATTTCCTGAGGGATGGCCAATAAATGCGGCCTTGTCAGCGTCACCCACATCCAGAGAACATATAATTTTTTTTTTAAAACTACACAACTGAAATAGCACCCTGCCTCATTTAAAAATTCTGATATTATAGAAAACCCTGTTAAAACATTATTTCTCAATTATAGCTGAGAGCCCTAACTATGATGAAAGTAGAGCGTGACAGTATTTCCAATGCGTTGCTGTAATGCTGTAAGCAGTTTGTAGCAGCTCCCTTTCCAATCCATTTTGCAATTGAATGATGTATTTTTCAGTCAGGATTGTAAGTTGTGTGGGGAATTTAACAGGAGCTTAAGCAATGCCCTCAGTGCGATTTCAAATGCTGCACTCAGAAAAATAAGACAATCAAAAAATTAACTGCTGAAAAGAAGCCATTAGTTTCTGAAGAGCTTCAGACTCACTAATCTCTGAATGAAATGGGCCATTTTTCATTCGCAGCTTCTGCAATGAACTCAGGAGAAATATTCATGACTCCTGCCTGGTGATGCCTACAGTTTGTGCATTAGCTGTTATTCTAGAAATATGATTCTTTTTCTATCACTTCACCAGCTGACCCAATGGCTTTTCTGCCCTGAACACTGGCTGGTCACTGCAGCTCTTCGACGGTCTCTTATCTCAGCCGACTTTGACATCTACTGGCCCTAAGTGCTTGATAGTTCTTCTCCCACCATTTATGCTATTTACACTTTAATTAATTATTTTATTGAAAAATATAGTGCTCTAATGCATGCATCTGCACAGTAAATTTTTCCATGACTATAATTCTGAATCATGCACAACGCCACCTCAGGATTTCCCAAAGTCCTCCACAGCCAATAAAGTACTTTTAAAGTGTACCCATTATCGCAATATAAGGAAACACATTATCCAGTATGCACACAGCAAGGTCCCACAAACAGCAATAAGATAAATGAGCAGATAATTTTCTTTTAAAAGTCATGTTAGTTGAGGGATAAATATTGGCCAGCACACTGGTAGAATTCTGCTCTTCTTTGAATAGCACCACGGCATCTTTTACGTCCACCTGAGAGGTAGGTAGTGGATGTGTCTTGTTTTAACGTCTCATCCAAAAGAAGGCATCTCCACCAGTCCAGCACTGTCTCAGTAGTGTCAGCCTAGATTATATGCTTAAATCTCTGGAATAGGGCTTGAATTTACGACCTTCTCACTCAAAGACAAGAATGATACCACTGAGTCGAGGATGAGACACATTGTTACACTATTTTCACAACAGGTTGGAACATCATAAAGTTAGAGTTTACCACACTTCTTGATCATTTAAGTTTTTTGGCACCTATTATCGTAATACAATTATATAATGCTGTACTACAGGAGACGGAAGGAAAACGGGGACTTGTCTTTGATTAAAGATTCTATAATTCATTTGGAAAAGGAAAGATAGCAGGGTCAAATTTAATTCGAACTTGTAAACAAGAACTGAGGAATAATCCTGGGATTTTTCTAGGCTATCAAGCATAGTTGTAAAAGTACTGGAGTCACTTTGGATTCGTCTGCTAGCACTTAAGATAATTGATGGGATTATGAAAGGGCGGGGGGGGATTTGTTTAGCAAACATCAACATTTCTAAATGATGTTAATGCACTGTGTGGGGATAATTCAGTTTTAACATTAGAGAGATAGATCTATTTAACTTTTCCAACTCAAGGATGTCTGTTATATTTGATCTAATTAAAATCCACAGAGTATGCCACATACTACACTAGATTCTGCTTAAATAATCTATTATCGCCACAAATGTGTAACTCTTTTTTTACACTAAATTTACAATTCTTAGACACACACCACATGTTTCCTTTTGATGCAGGTCTTTTTAAAAAAATGAATCATAGAAATACACATATATTTTAATGAATGATGAAAACACAAGTTGAACTATATACTCTATATATACCTAGACATTTCCTTTTATTGAATATTACATCTCTAACTCACAGCCTGATTAAAATATAATGATCTTTATGTATCTAAAATATTTAATATTCAAATTATATTAGGTGCTCCTTTTTGCTTTCCTAAACTCCTCTCAACAGCAACAATAATAATTAGCCTTTAACTTTGAGCAATCCTATTCTACAAACTGTAGCTATCAAGAGAAAGAATGTCTATCTGTAAAAATAAACAAACGATCACAGTGGAGTATTAAAACTTAGAAGTAAACTTTCTTTGTGCAATTCTTCCCATGTGCTACGTCACACCTTCATATTAAAAGTAAGCATACAATCCTAATTATGTCGGAGGGTTGGAGAACCCAGCTTGCAGACAATTCTATGCACGCTGCCAATGTCTCTCCTTCAAAATGCCGCCATAGGTCATGCTTTGGTAGTACAAGAGGAACACTCTTCATTATGTTTAATCGGTTTTTAATCTAGATGTATTCCTTGGGTTCAGTATCACTGGCCACTCCCAAGAACATAGGAACAGAAGTAGGCCATTCAGCCCCTTGAGATTATTGTGCGATTCAATTAGATCATGGCTAATCTGTATCTTAACTACATTTATCCACCTAGGAACCAACAACATAGGTAGAACTAAGAATGGGGTTCTGCTGAGACAGTTTGAGAGCTAGGGCGTAAATTAATAAGCAGAACCTCAAAGGTAATAATCTCTGGATTACTACCTGAGCCTCGCACGAATTGGCCTAGGGACAAACAGATCAGAGAGTTAAATGCGTGGCTCAAAGAGTGGTGTGGGAGACAGGGGTTTTGATTCGTGGGGCACTGGCAACAGTACTGGGGAAAGAGGGAGTTGTTCCGTTGGAGAGCGCTCCACTTAAACCGGGCTGGGACCAGCGTCCTGGGAAATCGAATAACTAGGGCTGTGGCTAGGGCTTTAAACTAAAAAGAGGGGAGGGGACAGGTGCGGGGAAATTTTGAAATCTAATGAGAAAAGTCAAGGCAACAGAGCAGTCTAGTGATTTGGGTAAAGCTAAACAGAGTGTGGCAGGAAGGGACAGAGAGTTTACCAATAATAGAGCACCAACAAGTACGGTCAAAGCAGGAAAAAATGGTAAAAAGTCAAAATTAAAGGCTCTTTATTGGAAAGCACAGAGCATTCGTAACAAGGTAGACAAATTAGTTGCACAAATAGAGATAAATGTATTTGATCTAATAGCCATTACATAGACCGGGTTCCAAACTGACCAAGATTGGGAACATGACTTACAAACACAGGCAGAATGGAAAAGGAGGGGGTGACATAAGGACACTGGTGAGAAAGGATCTTGGCTCAGAAGATCAGGAAGTAGAATCAGTATGGGTGGGAATAAGAAATAGCAAGGGGCAGAAAACACTGGTGGGAGTAGTTTATAGGCCCCCTAATAGCTATACCGTTGGACAGAGTATTAATCATGAAATAATAGGAGCTTGTAACAAAGGTAATGCAATAATCATGGGGGACTTTAATCTTCAAATAGACTGGGCAAACTAAAATGGCAACGGTAGTTTGGAGGAGGAGTCCAAGGAATGCATCATGACAGTTTCCTAGAGCAATACGTCATGGAACCAAACAGGGAACAGGCTATTTTAAATCTTGTATTGTATAATGAGACAGGGTTAATTAGTAATTTCACAGTAAAGGATCCTCTGGGGAAGAGTGATCATAATATGATAGAATTTCACATTGAATTTGAGAGTGACGTACTTAAGTCCGAAACTAATCTTAAACTTAAACAAAGCCAATTACATAGGTGTGAGAAGTGAGTAGGCTAAGGTAGATTTTTGAATTAAATTAAAGGGTATGACATTTGAAAAGCAATGGCAAACATTTAAAGAAATATTTCAATAGTCTCAACATATATACATTCCTTTGAGAAATAAAAACTCCACAGGAAAAGTGATCCACCCGTGGCTAACTAAAGAAGTTAAGGATACTATTAGATTAAAAGAGGCGGCCTATAATGTTGCCAACAGTAGTAAGTCTGAGGATTGGGAGAATTTTAGAAACCAGCAAAGGACGACCAAAGAATTGAAAAAAAAGAGACAATAGGATATGAAAGTAAACTAGGAAGAAATATAAAAATGGATTGTAAGAGCTTCTACAAGTATGTAAAAAGGAAGAGAGTAATAAAAGTAAGCATTGGCCCCCAGAGGCTGAGACAGGAGAAATTATAATGGTGAATCAGGAAATGGCAGATGCGTTAAACAAATATTTTGTATCTGTCTTCACAGCAAAAGACACAAAAAGCATACCAGAAATAATGGGGAACCAAGGGGCTGAGAGTGAGGAACTTAAAATAATTATCATCAGGTGAGAAAAAATACTGGACAAACTAACGGAACTAAAAGCCGATAAATCTCCTGGACCTGATGGCCTACGTCCACAGGTTCTAAAAGAGGTAGCTGCAGAGATAGTGGATGCATTGGTTATGATCTTCCAAAATTCCCTGGATTCTAGAACAGTCCCAGCGAATTGGAAGGTAGCAAATGTAACCTCGCTATTCAAGTAAGGAGGGAGAGAGAAAACAGGGAACTACAGGCCAGTTAGCCTGACATGAGTTGTCGGGAAAATGTTGGAATCCATTATTAAGGAAGTGGTAACAGGGCACTTAGAACATCATAATATGATTAGGCAGAGTCAACATGGTTTTATGAAAGGGAAAACGTGTAGTATATTTGGATTTTCAAAAAGCATTCGAAAAGGTGCCACATAAAAGGTTGTTATGCAATCTAAGGGCTCATGGGGTTGGGGGTAACATATTAGCAAGGATAGAGGATTGGTTAACGGACAGAAAACAGAGAGTAGGGATAAACGGTTCATTCTCAGGTTGGCAGGCTGTGACTAATGGGGTGTTGCAAGGATCTGTGCTTGGGCCTCAGCTATTTACAATCTACATTAATGATTTGGATGAAGGGATCAAGTGTAATGTAGCCAGGTTTGCTAACGATACAAAGCTAGGTGGGAAAGTAAGCAGTGAGGAGGAGACAAAGAGTCTGCAAAGGGATATAGACAGGTTAAGTGAGTGGGCAAGAAGGTGGCAGATGGAGTATAATATGGGGAAATGTGAGGACATTCACCTTGGTAGGAAGAATAGAAAAACAGAATATTTTTTAAATGATGAGAAACTATTAAATGTTGGTGTAAACTAAAACAAGTGAACAAAGTCTTACAGAAGACTAATTAGGGACATGAAATTGGAATTTGAACTTAGACCTGAAGTCCAATCTAGGAACTAAATCCTCTCACTCTGTAGCTAAAGGAATAGTCAAGAGTACACTTACAAAAAAATAAATCACACTGTCCTTAAAAGCTCAAAATTGGCATACCCAGTACTCAATAAACTACAAATATCTTCTGAAATCAACATCAGCAAACTGAAATTTAAATATTTTGATATGCTGCAATTTCCCACATGAAGAATTCTCAATCTCTTGTTGGTACGCCAAAGCATTTCCCAAGAAGAAAGGAGGTAAAAGTGGAGCCAAAGTCAGTTTCTGCTGCTGACATGTACCTCCTGGTGGATGTGACTCCCGACAGAATGACATCGGCAGAAGGGTGAGAACAATTTGCCTGCCTACCCTCGTAGCCCTAAAAGGCTGGGGGGAGGAAAGCAAGTTACAAATAGGTTACAAACATAAAAAGTCTTAGCTTTTCAGAATAGAAAGGCAGAATTTACACATTTCACTTGAGAATTTTAGATGGTTTTTGCAAGGACGGAAATTAAAAGCACCAATTTTATACACTTTCATCTAAATATACTTTTGGATTGCATAGCATGTCCTGGCTGCTTGTGATTTGCCCCAGAAAACTTCCTTCAATTCCTTTCACCCTGTGAAGCACAGTTTTATATGCAATGACCCCACCAGAAATGTCGGCTGGGCTTTCATTTCTATTGCACTTCATCATATCTTTAGTTCCTGTTATACCTCGGTATTACTGGAACAGATCCCTTAAAAGTTCACTTTGTACATTTTGGTGATAGAAATCTTTTCATTTGAGGTCAGGAATAGAACATAATTGTAAATAACAGCTTTCTTATGCGTAAGGTTATTTATTTTCTTTAAGAATTACACAGAATGTACAGCACAGAAACAGGCCATTCGGCCCAACTGGTCCATACTCCAGTGTGGTTTATGCTCCACACGAGCCTCTTCCCACTCCTCTTCATCTAACCCCATCAGCATAACCCTCTATTCCTTTCTCTCTTATGTGTTTATCTAGCATCCCCTTAAATACTGTAGCTACAAGAGCAGGTCAGAGGCTGGGTATTCTGCAGCGAGTGACTCACCTCCTGATTCCCCAGAGCCTTTCCACCATCTACAAGGCACAAGTCAGGAGTGTGATGGAATACTCTCCACTTGCCTGGATGAGTGCAGCTCCAACAACACTCAAGAAGCTCGATACCATCCAGGACAAAGCAGCTGGCTTGATTGGCATCCCATCCACCACCCTAAACATTCACTCCCTTCACCACCGGCGCACAGTGGCTGCAGTGTGTACCATCCACAGGATGCACTGCAGCAACTCGCCAAGGCTTCTTCGACAGCACCTCCCAAACCCGCGACCTCGACCATCTAGAAGGACAGGAGCAGCAGGCACATGGGAACAACACCACCTGCATGTTCCCATCCAAGTCACACACCATCCCGACTTGGAAATATATCATCGTTCCTTCATCATCGCTGGGTCAAAATCCTGGAATTTTCTTCCTAACAGCACTGTGGGAGAACCTTCACCACACGGACTGCAGCCGTTCAAGAAGGCGGCTCACCACCACCTTCTCAAGGGCAATTAGGAATGGCCAATAAACGCTGGCCTCGCCAGCAACGCCCACATCCCATGAACGAATATTTTAAAAAATGCATCAAATTCGGGATTCATTCCACGTCATATCATGTCAGGCGATCTAACAATTAAATATAATGCTCCCACGATATAAACATTGAAAAGAATTTATGGTTGCAATCGCTTCACTTAAAATTCATCAGCAATTGGAAAAAATGTTATGTGCTTACCACATACAGCTGTTTCCAGAGAATCACCCATTCTTGTAATGTGGCAGTGACCTCGGTAACAATGGAATCTTCCACTGGAACCACAGTCTCAAACTGACTGCAAAATAAAACACAATGGATTGTTTTAACAGCCTCACAGCTCCTGCAACACACAACAGAATGAATATTTATCGCAACTTAGGTTTCAATTGTATTCTGTAACAACTGTTCATCAAAATAAGCAAGGAGAGTGGTGGCAAATGGAACACATTTTTTACTTTGGCTTCCCCAACCACTCCCAACTTCCAAATGATCTCTTGCATCACATTTCCAATATGCAAGTCTTCTACTCCTCTGTTATTTCTGGATGAGACTGAAAAATTCACATCAACTTGTGTGGAATAAATGGGCGGTTCTGCACAGTATACTTGTGTTTATTGTAAACCAGATGGAGACCTCTTCAACTCAATTCATTTAGGAACCCTTCCATCTTTTAGCACACCTGTCGCCTGGTACCAATGTGCTTGCAAAAGGTAAAAAGGCGAGGATTTAAACTAATAAGGTGGATGAGGGGCAAATCTCAGAGCATATGGTCAAGTGTCAGGAATAACTATGGTGGAGAGGAAATGTAGTCTAAAACAGTAATCATGGGGGTATCGAGAAATATATCTTAAGGCAGATAGGAGAGAGGGTAGGGAAAACCACAATGAACCAGAGTACAGAAAAATGGGGAAAAAAACTACTGTAGAGTAATGAATGTAAGGAGTCTTACAACACCAGGTTATAGTCCAACAGCTTTATTTGGAATCATAAGCTTTCGGAGCTTTCCTCCTTCGTCAGGTGAGTGTAGGATTCCGTAAATGCACAGCATATATAGTCAGAGAACAATGCCTGGTGATTACAGATAATCTTTCCAACTGCCCGTTATCACACCTCGGCATAGATATAATCAAAGCAATCAAAGGAGTGGATTGTGTTCAGACAGAGAAACATTACATCCCAGACTACTGAATACACAAGCGGTCATAACACAAAGACAGAGAGAGAGAGACACCCGAAAGGCAGCGAAAGAGAGAGAATGACCAGTTGTATTAAAAACAGATAACTTTTTTTTGCTGGTGGGGTTATATGTAGCGTGACATGAACCCAAGATCACGGTTGAGGCCATCCTCATGGGTGCGGAACTTGGCTATCAATTTCTGCTCGACGATTTTGCGTTGTCACGTTTCTCGAAGGCTGCCTTGGAGAACGCTTACCCGAAGATCAGAGGCTGAATGTCCATGACTGCTGAATTGTTCCCCGACTGGGTCACAATGTCTTCACCTTCGATAACCAGCTCTTTACCCAAACACACGGAACAGCCATGGGGACCAAATTCGCACCCCAATACGCCAACATTTTCATGCACAAGTTCATGCACAAGTTCATGCACAAGTTCAAGCACAAGTTCAAGCACAAGTTCAAGCACGACTTCTTTACTGCACAGGACCTCCAACCAACACTATACACCAGATACATCGACGACATTTTCTTCCTATGGACCCACGGCGAAGAATCACTGAAGAGACTACACGATAACATCGACAAGTTCCAACCCACCATCAAACTCACCATGGACTACTCCTCAGAATCGGTTTCGTTCTTGGACACACGAATCTCCATCAAAGACGGGCACCTCAGCACCTCACTCTACCGCAAGCCCACGGACAACCTCACGTTGCTCCACTTTTCCAGCTTCCACCCTAACCATGTCAAAGAGGCCATCCCCTATGGACAGGCCCTGCGAATACACAGGATCTGCTCACAAGAGGAGGAACGCGATGGACACCTACAGACGCTGAAAGACGCCCTTGTAAGAACGGGATATGATGCTTGACTCGTCGATCGACAGTTCCGACGGGCCACAGCGAAAAATCGCATAGACCTCCTCAGAAGACAAACACGGGACACAACCAACAGAGTACTCTTCGTCGTCCAGTACTTACCCGGAGCGGAGAAACTACGCCATGTTCTTCGCAGCCTTCAACATGCCATCGATGACGACAAACACCTCGCTAAGGCCATCCCCACGCCTCCACTACTTGCCTTCAAACAGCCACCCAACCTCAAACAGACCATCGTTCGCAGCAAATTACCCAGCTTTCAGGAGAACAGCGTCCACGGCACCACACAACCCTGCCACAGCAACCTCTGCAAGACATGCCAGGTCATCGACACAGATACCACCATCACACGAGAGGACACCACCCACCAGGTACATGGTTCATACTCCTGTGACTCGGCCAACGTTGTCTACCTCATACGTTGCAGGAAAGGATGCCCCGGAGCATGGTACATTGGCGAGACCATGCAGACACTGCGACAACGGATGAACGGACACCGCGCAACAATCGCCAGACAGGAGGGTTCCCTCCCAGTCGGGGAACACTTCAGCAGTCATGGACATTCAGCCTCCGATCTTCGGGTAAGCGTTCTCCAAGGCGGCCTTCGAGACACACGACAACGCAAAATCGTCGAGCAGAAATTGATAGCCAAGTTCCGCACCCATGAGGACGGCCTCAACCGGGATCTTGGGTTCATGTCACGCTTCATGTAACCCCACCAGCAAAAAAAAGTTATCTGTTTTTAATACAACTGGTCATTCTCTCTCTTTCGCTGCCTTTCGGGTGTCTCTCTCTGTGTCTTTGTGTTATGACCGCTTATGTATTCAGTAGCCTGGAATGTAATGTTTCTCTGTCTGAACACAATCCACTCCTTTGATTGCTTTGATTATATCTATGCCGAGGTGTGATAACGGGCAGTTGGAAAGATTATCTGTGATCACCAGGCGTTGTTCTCTAACTATATATGCTGTGCATTTACGGAATCCTACACTCACCTGACGAAGGAGGAAAGCTCCGAAAGCTTATGATTCCAAATAAAGCTGTTGGACTATAATCTGGTGTTGTAAGACTCCTTACATTTGTCCACCCCAGTCCATCACCAGCATATCCACATCGTAGAGTAATGAGGCAGCATTGCAGTGTTTGTATGTGAATGTGCAAAGCATTAGAAATAATATCAGGGAACTAAAGGCACTAATTAGAGGTGATGATGTAGCCTTGGCAGAAACTTGAATTCAGCTGGGGTAAAACTGTGAACTAAATATTCCTGGTTATAAAATTTTCGGGAGACAGCCGAAGGAAAAAGGAGGATGGGCTCATTAACTAAGAACATATTAGTGATGTTCACATCGAGTCTGTCTGGGTTAAGTTCAGAAATAATAATCTAACACTCAGATGAAAGGGAGGGTTCGGTAGGCTTATGAAGTGCTAATGATGCAGTGAGGGACTATAGGAGACTAATAGGCATGGGTAAACTTGCACATTTTCAGTATGAAGTTGGATGCCAGACAACGTTCCCCAAATGAACATTCATTCAACAACATCTAAAAAAGTTGCGATACCTTTAGTATGTGTCTTTTCAGAACTAGGTTGCAAACATAGATTAAGTGCTGGATACATTGCAGAACTAAAAAGATATCAAGATAAGGGCTCAGGAAGTCAATCTGCCTAGCAGATGGCAAACTTCTTTAATTCAGCTTTATAGGCTTTGTTAGCAGAGGATTTACTAGAAGCATTAAGGTTTCTATCATGGGCTGCAAAGGAAGAATGAAAGGCTCTCATTTATATAGCACCTTATAACATCTCTCAGAAATATCTCAAAGTGCTTCACGGACATTAAGATACTTTTTGCAGTGCAGTGACCCTTATTATATGGGTACAGCAGCAGACATTTTGAACAAAGTAAGATCCCATAAACAGCAATGAGGTGAATGCCTAGTTAATTTGTTTTTTAGTGCTATTGGTTGAGGAAGGAATATTGGCAGGACACGGGAGAATCTCTGGTCTTCTTCGAATAGTGCCATAGATCTTCAACATCTATTTGAACCAGTGGGTCAGTTGTGACTTCGGTTTAACAATGAATCCAAAAAGGTTCTTTTGCTTACCACAGTTCCTTTTCAATAGCTAGACTATCAAAATATGTTACCCTTTGAAATAGAAGATCCTGCCTGTGATCCTGTAATGTAGTGAGATTTGACAGCAAGGTTCAACAGCAGAATGTCAGAATAAAAAGAGTTTCAAGGCCAATGAGAGATCATAATTACTTCTGCATTCCCCATTTTCAGTTTTTGGAAAATTCTGGAAATGGAGGATTTCCATAAAGGAACTTGGGCTCCTAAAAGAATGATGGATCATTGGGTTTCCAGAATTCTGTTCCAGCAACTCATACGACAACATGGGAACTCAGTCACCTAGTTCCAAGCAACATCAATTCTCGACTATTGGCATCATGACAGTGAAATAACCACAGTTGACAGTGTACCAGAAACAAGATAATATGTCAGTGATCAGACTGGGCACTCTAATAACAGCGACTGCATGATTGGAACATCACAAACTAATGTAAAATTTTTCAAACAAAGTAACTGTGAATGGGTCTTTTGCTGCTTATTAAGAGAATAGACTTATTATAAAAGTGGTTGCCACCTTTAGACCTAGAACATAAAGAAAATGTTGTGCTGTGACAGAATTTGAGGAAAGTGTTCTGTTGATGGGTACAAATTCCTCATACTGAACAGCTACTTTGCTATGCTTCTGTTAAACATGAAACACTACTGAGGAGTTGTCAAAGAGAGAAGTGAATAAGACTTCTGTATGAATCCAATATAGGGATTCCACCCTGGCCATCTAAAGTGGAATTATTCATTGCTTCCAGTCCCTTGTGATAGTGTTTAAGGAAGGGGGCAAGGAATATTTCCCAAAATCATCAGGGTACAGGCTCTCAAACTCTGTGTTGCCAACTGCTTTACATGTCAAGGGTCCAAGTTGAAGTACCTCACAAGTACTTGAAGACAGACAGGATCATCCTCCTCATCCAACTAAATCACCAGGAAAATTTACTCAGTAAGAATGGGGGCAGGATCATCCAAATTGTTTGGTCACCCAGATCATGTGGCCCCCAAAGGAGCAGGTGCATGGTTAAGGTCGGTAACGATCCCCATCAAGCTCTAAATTAAACCTTTATTAATCTGGAAAAGATCTTCACAATTAAGGACAGTCAAGTCTTTGGAGATGAGATGAGGAAGGGGAAAGAAGGTGCCAAAAAAAACCTCTCTCCAGGAAGCATTTGAAGTTGAGATGGTCACAGATTAAATGAAAAGGGAACAGAGTTACGAAGACTTAAAAACTAAAACTAAGCTTTGGGAAAAGAAAGGCAAATACTAGCTCATTGGACAAGAAGCTGGATTTTCCATGTCCTACTATCTGATTTTCTTGTAGGACTAGGGTGGAAGGGTACCACATCCTGCCTCCTTTTCTTCTGCTTAGTTTTCAACCATCAATTTCAGAGAGTAGAGGTGCCTTCCCTACAATAGTTGGGCACATTCAAACGAGGTGCAGATTGCATAAAGCAAGTCAAAGATCAACTGTTTGCTCTGGGTGGCTTTTGGGACCTAAGGCCATCGTGTGCACCATGGTGGATGATACCTTATAGGTTCTCAGGACACAAGCTAAGCATCATTCTAATCAGTTCAATTTAGCCACCAGTGTTATAATTATACCAGTGGCATGTTGAAGGATTACCTCAGGTGCCTAGATCAATCTGGGGGCATTGTGCAATATAGTCCAGCTCGAATCTCAAGAATCACGATTATGTACCGCATGCTACACAACTTGCCTTACTAAGAGGTCACATCATGGAAGCCTTGGAGGAGGGAGGCCCTCACAGGCAGCAAAAAGAGCAGCAGCAGCCTGAAGAGGATGCAGAGAACAACCTGTTGCCAGCTGGAGGAGATCTTCTATTGACTACAACAATAACTACTTGCATTTATATAGCGCCATTAATGTGGTAAAACGTCCCAAGGCACTTCACAGGAGCATAATCAAATAAAATTTAACACCAAACAACATAAGGAGCTATTAGGACAGGTGACCAAAAGCTTTGGTCAAAGAGGTAAGTTTTAAGGAGCGTTGTAAAAGAGGGGAGAGGGGTGGAGCAGTTGAGGGAGGGAATTCCAGAGCTTAGGGCCTAAGCAGCTGAAGGCATGGCTGTCAATGGTGGAGTGATTAAAACCGGGGATGTGCAAGAGGCCAGAATTGGAGGAGTGCAAAGATCTCGGAGAGTTGTCGGGCTGGAGGAGGTTACAGAGATCGGGAGGGGCGAGGCCATGGACGGATTTGAAAACTACCATTATGTAGACAAGATATAGTCTATATCTTCTCCCTTCCCTCCAGATGTCATTATCTGCACCCTTTGTGCTCACCTCCCGAACCTCCCATTCGAATTACCCAATGAAAGTAACTTCGACACCTTTCCAAAAACAAAGTTTCACACACAACTTTGGTGCCACCAAAATGTTGTCAGGTCATACTGTGTATGTGCATGCCTACTGATTCTTAGCATGGTGCTTCCCAGTTGTGTCAGTGCATCAAGTAGGAACTCTTAACCTTATCTAGTGCTTCTTCTAGGTGCTGAGCGGTAGGAGCAACCTCTTGGGGCTCGAGTGCCCTTCATCTCAGGGCAGGCAAGTCTTGGGATGGACCTGCTGCAGGCTGGTGCCTCCTGTGCCTCTGTATGGGCAACCTGGCCCTGCCTCCTTTCTGTCACAGGTGCAGGCTTTGAAAGGAGATGATGAAAGGGCATACATGCGCTGCTATCCTGAGAAACAGCCATCATGTGTGCACCTTCTAGCCAGTAGTATTGGGCTCTGGCTCTGCATGGCCACTGATCTGCAGAAAGCAGATTTAATGGACCCAATAAGATCAGTAAAGCCTTTTGTGATGCTTGTCTGTAAACAGTCACTAAACTTGTCCAAACTGGAAGAGCAGCCCTTTCGAATCTGGCACCCAAAGCCTCTATGGCAGCAGTCTGAGCATCAATGGAGGAAGTGGAGACTCTTCTTAGGGCCTCAACTACAGATCAGCCTAGAGCTGCTAGATGCTCAGTGGTGGATGCATTGCTGTTAAATGGTCTTTTAACATTTCTGAAACACTGTTTCTGGTAGATTCCTCACTCAAGCCATCAATTGCAACACACTGGCTGATATGGTTCTCAAGGCCTGCAGTTCTTTATGTTCTGCCAGTATAATTTTTTTAAATGCAGTCCCGAGAGTTGCGGATCAACAGGTTCTTCAGTTGAGGTGCAAAGCACCTTGACCCTCCGATCAGCAGTGCGTTCCTCCTCATGCTTCTACTCACTTGTGCACTCCAGTGCAGTGCAGTCAAGTTTTGCTCACTTTGTAACTCTCCCGGGGTGGATGTCTCTAGCTTGGTGCTTGGGAAGGTTGGCGTGAGTGAGGATCTGTACTATGAACTGCTGGCATCACCAAATGCCAAAGGACCTGCTTCTTTTCTCGTGCCACATCTGGAGGAGGAAAAGGTGAAAGAATAGTTTCCTGAGGAGCTTTTAGTACGAGTGACCTGCAGGTTTCAAGATATGGTTCGCTGTCAATTAATGAAGGTATAATAGGAAGAGAAGCAGTATGTAATGAAAAACCCTCAGTTGGCATATGCCTTCCTAATTCCCCATCTCTGATACCTTCAATAACTTCCCTTCCCAGGACATGCAGTGCTTCCTCATCAGGAGTTAGAGGTCTCAAGTTCAGAGGATTGCTACCTGTGGCCAAACTCTTCCTGCTGTTATGGGCTGAGTTGTTTGAGAAAAAGAAAGTCAGAGGGCCAAACTGGCTTCAGTAACTGACATGCAGTAAAACGCATGTCAGTTACTGAAGTCCATAATGGGTATGGTGACAGATGCATGCAACAAACAGTTAAATTCACTGTCAGACTTTTTGTGTAAGGAATCTTACAACACCAGGTTATAGTCCAACAGTTTTATTTGAAAATCATAAGCTTTCAGAGGCTTTCTCCTTCGTCAGGTGAGTGTGGGATTCCTTGAAGGTTACCGCATATATAGTCAGAGAACAATGCCTGGTGATTACAAATAATCTTTCCAACTGCCCGTTGTGAAGGCAATCAGACAGAGAGACAGTACATACAGGACTACTGAATATACAAACGGTCCGAACCCAAAGACAGAGAGACAGAGAGAGAAACATCCGAAAGGAAGAGAAAGAGAGAGACTGACCAGTTGTATTAAAAACAGATAACTTTTTTTTCCGCTGGTGGGGTTACGTATAGCGTGACATGAACCCAAGATCCCGGTTGAGGCCGTCCTCATGGGTGCGGAACTTGGCCATCAATTTCTGCTCGATGATTTTGTGTTGTCCTGTGTCTCGAAGGCCGCCTTGGAGAATGCTTACCCGAAGATCGGTGGCTGAATGTCCTTCACTGCTGAAGTGTTCCCCGACTGGGAGGGAACCCTCCTGTCTGACAATTGTTGCGCGGTGTCCGTTCATCCGTTGTCGCAGTGGCTGCATGGTCTCGCCAATATACCATGCTCCGGGGCATCCTTTCCTGCAACGTATGAGGTAGACAACGTTGGCCGAGTCACAGGAGTATGAACCATGTACCTGGTGGGTGGTGTCCTCTCGTGTGATGGTGGTATCTGTGTCGATGACCTGGCATGTCTTGCAGAGGTTGCCGTGGCAGGGTTGTGTGGTGTCGTGGACGCTGTTCTCCTGAAAGCTGGGTAATTTGCTGCGAACGATGGTCTGTTTGAGGTTGGGTGGCTGTTTGAAGGCGAGTAGTGGAGGCGTGGGGATGGCCTTAGCGAGGTGTTTGTCGTCATTGATGACATGTTGAAGGCTGGTGTTGTAAGATTCCTTATATTTGTCCACCCCAGTCCATTACCGGCATCTCCACATCATGGCTACTATCGACACCACAAACTGCCGGCTCACAGTGGAGAGGATCTCCAAGAAGATCGCGCATATCAACACAGACGTCAAGTTTTTACAGAGCTGCAAGAAAGCAGACAAGATCCCGAAAGGACTACAGATCACGAACCTACTCAAGTCGACATACAACTCAGATTACGCTGAGAGACTCTGCCGTTGTACCTCTCGCACACTCCGCAACCATCTCCTACACCAACTCTACAGCAGACGCCGCGACCTCGAAATCAAGATAGAGTCCATACTCTCAACCTGTACTCAGGACACAGCAGACCAGCTACGAGACACCGCCAAACAGACGAGGCAACGGAACTAGGCTGCCTACATGAAAAGCAAGAGCAGGAAGCTTGAGAAACTCGGCATCACCACCAGCAACAACCAAGCCTCCCCCGGTACCACGGTTGCAACCACAGGGAAGTCAATCGTCAATTTGTCCGACCACACCCTTCAACCAGACGAAATCGAAGTTCTCAGCCGAGGGCTCAATTTCTGCCCCACCACCAAAATGGACCCCATCGGTCTCGCGGCGGACACAGAGGAATTCATCAGGAGAATGAGGCTCCGGGAATTCTTCCACAAATCCCAAGATTTCAGCAGCGAACCCAATGGGACAATCAACGATCCAGAACAGCAGACAGAGGGATCCACGGTACAGCAACCGAAGAAGGAGTCAAACTAGACTCCTCCGGAGGGTCGCTGCCCTAAGCTTGACCTGTATGCTCAAGCTGTCAGGAGATGAGTCAACGCCAGATTCACCAGCTGCACTCACAAGACAGTCCAGAATGTCACCCGAGCACAACGTAACGCCATCAACGCTCTCAAGACCAACCGCAACATCGTCATCAAACCAGCGGACAAAGGAGGAGCCATCGTCATACAGAACAGAATGGACTATTGCAAAGAAGCATACCGACAACTGGACAACCAGGAACACTACAGACGGTTACCCGCAGATCCGACCAAAGAACACACCCACCAGCTCAACAAACTGATCAAGACCTTCGACCCAGACCTTCAAAGCATCCGACGCGCTCTCATCCCACGTACTCCCCGCGTGGGAGACTTCTACTGCCTCCCAAAGATACACAAAGCCAACACACCTGGACGTCCTATCGTATCAGGCAACGGAGCCCTGTGCGAGAACCTCTCTGGATACGTCGAGGGCATCCTGAAACCCATCGTACAGGGAACCCCCAGCTTCTGTCGCGACACTAGACTTCCTACAAAAACTCAGCACCCACGGACCAGTTGAACCAGGAACACTTCTCACCACGATGGACGTCTCGGCACTCTACACCAGTATCCCCCACGATGACGGCATCGCTGCGACAGCCTCAGTACTCAACACCAACAACAGTCAATCTCCAGACGCCATCCTACAACTCATCCGCTTCATCCTGGATCACAATGTCTTCACCTTCAATAACCAGTTCTTTACCCAAACACACGGAACAGCCATGGGAACCAAATTCGCACCCCAATACGCCAACATTTTCATGCACAAGTTCGAGCACGTCTTCTTCACTGCACAGGACCTCCAACAAACGCTATACAACAGATACATCAATGACATTTTCTTTCTATGGACCTACGGCGAAGAATCACTGAAGAGACTACACGATAACATCAACATGTTCCATCCCACCATCAAGCTCACCATGGACTACTCCTCAGAATCGGTTTCGTTCTTGCTCACACGAATCTCCATCAAAGACGGGCACCTCAGCACCTCACTCTACCGCAAGCCCACGGACAACCTCACGATGCTCCACTTTTCCAGCTTCCACCCTAACCACGTCAAAGAGGCCATCCCCTATGGACAGGCCCTGCGAATACACAGGATCTGCTCAGACGAGGAGGAACGCGATGGACACCTACAGACGTTGAAAGGCGCCCTCGTAAGAACGGGATATGATGCTCAACTCGTCGATCGACAGTTTCGACGGGCCACAGCGAAAAATCGCATAGACCTCCTCAGAAGACAAACACAGGACGCAACCAACAGAGTACCCTTCGTCGTCCAGTACGTCCCCGGAGCGGAGAAACTGCGTCATGTTCTCCGCAGCCTTCAACATATCATCGATGACGACGAACACCTCGTTAATGCCATCCCCACGCCTCCACTACTCGCCTTCAAACAGCCACCCAACCTCAAACAGACCACTGTTCGCAGCAAATTACCCAGCTTTCAGGAGAACAGCATCCACGACACCACACAACCCTGCCACGGCAACCTCTGCAAGACATGCCAGGTCATCGACACAGATACCACCATCACACGAGAGGACACCACCCACCAGGTATATGGTTCATACTCCTGTGACTCGGCCAACGTTGTCTACCTCATACATTGCAGGAAAGGATGCCCCGGAGCATGGTACATTGGCGAGACCATGCAGACACTGCGACAACGGATGAACGGACACTGCGCAACAATCGCCAGGCAGGAGGGTTCCCTCCCAGTCGGGGAACACTTCAGCAGTGAAGGACATTCAGCCACCGATCTTCGGGTAAGCGTTCTCCAAGGCGGTCTTCGAGACACAAGACAACGCAAAATCGTCGAGCAGAAATTGATGGCCAAGTTCCGGACCCATGAGGACAGCCTCAACCGGGATCTTGGGTTCATGTCACGCTACACGTAACCCCACCAGCGGAAAAAAAAGTTATCTGTTTTTAATACAACTGGTCAGTCTCTCTCTATCTCTTCCTTTTGGATGTTTCTCTCTCTCTTTCTCTCTCTCTCTGTCTGTCTTTGGGTTCGGACCATTTGTACATTCAGTAGTCCTGTATGTACTGTCTCTCTGTCTGATTGCCTTCACAACGGGCAGTTGGAAAGATTATCTGTAATCACCAGGCATTGTTCTCTGACTATATATGCGGTAAACTTCAAGGAATCCCACACTCACCTGACGAAGGAGAAAGCCTCCGAAAGCTTGTGATTTTCAAATAAAACTGTTGGACTATAACCTGGTGTTGTAAGATTCCTTACATTTGTCCACCCCAGTCCATCACCGGCATCTCCACATCAAGACTTTTTGTGGGTTGAATGAATGTGAAGATGCGAGTAAAGAAACACTTCCAGGTGAACACTGGGGTGTAAAGGGCACCCATGGGGACGTGGACATTCATGGAAAGCTATTTAAGCACTTTAATGCAGTTCGGGATAATGATCACAAATTGCAGGCACATTTAGTACATGGCATTCTTGAAAGGTGTGGCTGAGTCCTCTTACCTTGCCTAACCTGGGATGGTCATTAAACCTTTTGTGGCGCTGAATGGCCATGCACCAAATGGTAGATTATGGCACCGACTTCCATGTTCAACTCTTTCCACTTAGCTGCTGCAGGTCTCCTTGGGTCACACCTTTTGTCAGTTCAAAAGAGGGACTCCTCCTGAGCCTAACCTCCTCAAGCAGCTTTAACACTGCAAGCACAAAGCAGGCTCTCTGTGCACTGCCGCAGTCCTCTCTGACATTTTTAGATGAAGAAACTGCTTTAGAGCAGCCAAAATGAAGTCTGATGTTGTGCCTTTTTAAGCTGTGACAGGTCTTTATATCTTGCAGTACCATGGTATATTCTGTCCTCAAACAAGAAAAGCTCCAAGTGACAGGCATTTCAATTACTGGAGCTTGCCTGAATTATTAAAATAACACTGGCCCTGGAAATTATGGTGAGTTCAGCCTTATGACATTGGCGGCATGGAAATCCCTCATCACACCCAGCAGGGACCACGTCCCAGTGGAAAATTCAGCCTAAGCCTCCACCTCTCCATATGCCTACCTTGCAGAAAAAGAAAGCTTATGACTGTCACAGAAAACTAAATACTGCAGAAAGCCTAGAGGAGTATAGAAAGTACAGGGATGACGTACAAAAGGAGATAAGGAAAGCAAAGAGAGGGCATGAAAAAATATTAGCTAATAAGATTAAAGAAAACCCAAAGATGTTTTATCAGTACATTAAGAACAAGAGGATAGTTAAGGAAAAGGTGGGACCTATCAGTGGTGATGAGGGTAACTTGTGTGTAGAAGCAGAGGATGTGGGGAAGGTTTTAAATGAATATTTTGTCTCCGTATTCACAAAGGAAATGAATGATCCGGATGTAGTAGTTAAAGACGAGAGGTGTGAAATATTGGATAAGGTAAACATAACGAGAGAGGAAGTACTAGAGGGACTGGAATCATTGAAAGTTGATAAGTCACCAGGGCCGGATGGATTGTTTCCTAGGCTATTGAAGGAAGCCAGGGAGGAAATAGCAGATGCTCTGAGGATCATTTTCCAATCTTCACTAGATACAGGGGAGGTACCGGAGGACTGAAAGATTGCAAACATAGTACCATTGTTTAAAAAGGGTATGAGGGAAAGGCCGAACAGTCTTACCTCGGTGGTGGGCAAACTATTAGAATCAATACTGATAGATAGAATAAACTGTCACTTAGAAAGGCATGGTTTAATCAGAGACAGTCAGCATGGATTTGTTCAGGGAAGGTCATGCCTTATAAATCTGATTGAATTCTTTGAGGAAGTGACAAGGAGGATTGATGAGCGTAGTGCAGTGGATGTTGTCTACATGAATTTTAGTAAGGCATTTGACAAGGTCCCACATGGCAGACTGGTCAGAAAGGTAAAAGCCCATGGGATACAGGGAAATGTGGTGAATTGGATCCAAAATTGGCTCAGTAACAGGAAACAAAGGGTAAAAGTTGATGGATGTCTTTGCCAATGGAAATCCGTTTTCAGTGGTGTGCCACATGGCTCAGTGTTGGGTCCCTTGCTGTTTATGGTATATATTAATGATTTGGACTTGAATGTAGGGGGCATGATTGGCAAATTTGCAGATAACACAAAAATTGGCAGTGTAGTTGAGAGTGAAGAGGATAGCTGTAGACTCCAAGAAGATATCAATGGGTTGGTGGAGTGGGTGGAAAAGTGGCAAATGGAGTTCAACCCGGAGAAGTGTGAGGTAATGCACTGAGGGAGGGCAAACAGTAAAAGGGAATACGCGGTAAACGGGAATATATCGAGAGGGGTAGAGGAAGTGAGAGACCTTGGAGTGCATGTGCACAGGTCCCTGAAGGTGGCAGCACAGATAGATAAGGTTGCGAAGAAGGCATATGGAATGCTCTCCGTTATTAGCCGAGGTATAGAATACAAAAGCAGGGATGTAATGATGGAACTGTACAAAACCCTGGTAAGGACACAGCTGGAGTATTGTGCGCAGTTCTGGTCACCACATTACAGGAAGGATGTAATTGCTCTGAAGAGAGTGCAGAGAAGATTTACAAGAATGTTGCCAGGGCTTGAAAATTGCATCTACGAGGAAAGATTGGATAGGCTGGGGTTGTTTTCCTTGGAGCAGAGGAGGCTGAGGGGAGACTTGATTGAGGTGTACAAAATTATGAGAGGCCCCAGATAGAGTGGACAGGAAGTACCTGTTTCCCCTAGCGGAGAATTCAAGAACTAGAGGACATAGATTTAAGCTGATTGGTGGAATGATTAGAGGGGACATGAGGAAAAACTTTTTTACTCAGAGGGTGGTGGGTGTATGGAATTCACTGCCCGAATTGGTGGTAGAGGCAGGGACCCTCAACTCTTTTAAAAAGTACCTGGACCTGCACCTAAAGTGCTGTAAGCTGCAGGGCTACGGACCAGGTGCTGGAAGGTGGGATTAGAATGGGCACCTGGTTGTTCTTCGAGCCGGTGTGGACACGATGGGCCAAATGGCCCCCTTCTGTGCTGTATCTTTTCTATGGTTCTACTTATACAGAACCTAGGTTAGACCACACTTGGAATATTATGCACAGTTCTGGTCTCCATATTATAGAAAGGATATAGAAGCATTGGAGAAGGTGCAAAAAAGATTTTCACAAAGATGATACCAGAACTGAGAGGATATCCTGATCAGGAAAGGCTGAACAGGCTGGGACTCTTTTCTCTAGAATGAGTAGTTGAGGCAAATAGCATAGATGCGTTTAAGGGAAAGCTAGATAAGCACGAGAGAGAGAAAGGAATAGAAGGGTTCGATGAAGTAGGGAGGGAGGAGGCTCGTGTGGAGCATAAACGCTGGCATAGACCAGCTGGGTCGAATAGCCTGCTTTTGTGCTGTGGATTCTATGTAACTCAATGTAAATGTTGTTCTCCACTCATTAGACTACCTTCCCAACCAATTCAATTCCCTTTTGTATTTGGTTTGCCGTCCACTATTGTTTTAAGTCCCTCTCCCCAATTTGGTGTCGTCTGTAAATTTGTTTGTCTTCAGCTCTAAATCATTTATATACACTGTTAACAGCAATAGGCCCAGCATTAATTTCTGTGTCAGCCCACTAGTGAACCTTTGGCATGTCGACTGCTCCATTCACAACCACCCTTTACTTTCTCTGGTTTCAATAATTTTTAATCCACCTCAGAAGCTTGTTTCTTAGTCCATACCTTTCTATCTTGAGGACTAATTACTTGCCTCATGGTATCAAAAGCCAATCTAAATATATATCATATTCATGGAATTTTTTTTTATTGTCTACAAGGTCTGTCATTTCCTCAGCTTCAGAAAGCTTGTTAGGCAAGACCTCCACTCCTCTGTGTCAGCCGTGGTTCAGTGGTAGCACTCTCACCTCTGAGTCAGGAGGTCACTTGAGCCCATTATCTTGGCTGATACTCCAGTGCAGTACTAAGGTAGTGCTGCACTGTAGGAGGTGCTGTCTTTCAGATGAGACGTTAAACCGGGAACCCATCTGCCCTCTCAGGTGGACGTAAGATATCCCATGGCACTATTTTGAAGAGGAGCAGGGGAGTTCTCCCCTGTGTCCTGGTCAATATTCATCCCTCGAACAACATCACTAAAAACCAGTTCAGCTGGTCATTATCACATTGCTGTGTGTAAATTGGCTGCTGTATTTTCTACAATACCACATTGACTACACTTCAAAAGTACTTCACGGGCTGTAAAACATTCTGAGATCGTTAAAAGCGCTATATAAATGCAAGCTCTTTCTTTCTTTCTTTAAACCCACCTTGACTTCCTCTTACCTATCTAGGTGCATCATTATCCCCTCTCTCAGGATGCATTCTAATACTTTACCCACAATGGACACTGGCCTGTTGCTTCCTGGGGCATCACTATGCTCCTTTTTTTTTTTACAAAGAGTGTTATGTTAATTATTTTCCAATCCTCTGGCAATAGTTCTGTATCTATTGGTTCACTAAAGACGATGGCAAGGATGTGACTGAATTCACTAGCCACTTTAAGTACCCTTGTATGAGTCCATCTGGCCTGGTGCTTCGTATTTCTTTAACACCCTTAATCTATCAGCAACTGCCTTATCTGAAATTTCTATTCCTTTCAGTACTTCTCCCACACCCCTCACCCACATAGAAATTCAACTTCTGCGTTGGGATACAGCCAATGGTTTCCTCCATGAATACAAATAAAAATTCATTTGCTATACAGTTGAACTTCACTATAACGAACGCCCTCGGGACTGGCAGAAGAGATCATTGTATCAGGGTGGTAACTATAGTACGGTTTGACGATTTGGTGATGCATCAGAAAAATAAAGGAATGATCAATTTGAATTGAACATCATTTTATTCTGTTAAAAAAAACTATTCAGCATAGATTGCTTCATATTATTCGTGCTTTTCTCAATGCATGCTGTTTCTATCTTGTTAACCAGTCCAAAAAGATCAGTTCCAGGTAATGACCGGTAAACTTTTTGGCCTTTACGCGTAACACATCGCCCGACACTGGAATGTTACTCTCTCTGCCTGTTTTACACTAGCGATATCCTCCTTCATCAAGATCTTCATGAGTCGCAGTATAGATTAGTTTCCTCTGGATCGCGTTTCATCTTTGATGACAGCAAATTTGATTTTTCCTCTGTTTGCCTACACAGTGCTCTTTGTCAAAAGGAGTTCTTTGCAGACTGGGGCTTGTGATTTTTCTTTACAATCTAGATCATCGATGATTTGAAGTTTTGTTTTCAGAGACAAAGACGATCTCTTACTCGCCATCTTCACACATGTTGCGTGGCTGCATTTGCCTCGTGCCTGTTGTCTCGTCTTGTTGCAGTTTGTGTGCAGATGGTGGGCCATCTTATCAAGCAACAAATGCATTTGTTATAGTGAAGTTATACTGTATTTGTTATCCCATGGCCATTTGATACCAAGCCACCTATGGGATCCTTCAAAACCAAAACTGGCATTTTGAGGGCACATAATTCAGTACCAGAGCCAAGTCCATATTCAGTTGAAATTTATCAAAAATTGCTTGAATGCGAGGAGGAATGGCCCCAAAGACTTTGGTACCACTAGATATAAAATTAGTCAGTACTGCCAAGGGCCTGGAGCTCAATTCCAAGCACTTATCAGTTTCAGACTATGTTATGCATTTTCGACACCAGGTGGTACTATATGTTTGCCAAAAATGGCAACATACTCAAAAAGCCAATAAGGGATTCAATAATATTGAAAGACTTTGAAGAGGATGCTGCCAATGTTGTTGACAATCAGATACAGAGTTTGCTTTCCATTCCTGGAACTCAAATCTGATCACGCTTTACATTTATCTAGCATCTGTTCAAATCCGTTGTCCTTCCCCCTCCCCATGAGAAAATAGCCAGGACTCACCATGCAGGGAACATGCGATGGAAACCTGGACTTTACCAGTCTACAATATCCTACAGTGTTGGATTTAAATATTTGCCATTGGCATTACTTAGAAAAAAAGAAAAGCACCTTTTTCTTGCCATAATTATGAATGGAGTTTGAGCCGATAGGTCTTAAGCACAGTGTGAATGGCAGAACAGAAGAAAACAGGAAGCTTTTTAGATAAAAATCAAACTCCATGGAAACAGATTGCAAGCTTCAATGGGGTTTAGAATTGCAGACACTAGGGACAGTCAAGCTGGTTCAAGTTGTACTGTAGTGCTCTATTATTTCTCGGTCAACTGATGGTAGCTGGCAGCACCGAGAATTGTACTCTTTCCTCCCCTTTTCTGAGTAGACAAAAATACAGGGGGGCACAAGAAAGTGTAGAAATGCAGTTGTTATAGGGGATTCGATAGTCAGGGGGATAGACAGGCATTTCCGCAACTGCAGGTGTGAGTCCCGACTGGTTTATTGCCTCCCTAGTGCCAGGGTAAAGATCACTGAGAGGGTGCAGGATATTTTGAGGTGGGAAGGGGAACAGCCAGAAGTCATGGTCCATGTGGGAACCAATGATGTGGAAGGAAAAGGCTCAAGGTCCTGCAATCAGAGTTTTAGGAGCTAGGGAGGAAGTTAAAAAGCAGAACCTCAAAGGTGGTAATCTTTGAATTATGTCCAGTGCCACGCGCTAATGAGTATAGGAATAGTAGGGTAAGACAAGTTAATGTGTGGCTGGAGAAATGATGCAGGAGGGAGGGCTTCAGATTCCTGGGGCATTGGAACCAGTTCTGGGACAAGAGGAACCTGTACAAGCCGGACGGGTTGAACCTCAACAGAGCTGGGACGAATGTCCTCACGGGGAGGGAGTGCAGTGGGGGAGGTTTTAAATTAATTTGGCTGGGGATGGGCACCAGAATGAAACATTAGAAAGCAAAAACAAGGTGCACAGAGGACTGGGAGAGGCAAATAGCAATAGATAAAAGAATAGTTCAGAAATAGGAGGGATCAAACAGGAGGCAAATGTGAGGCAGTCTAAGATGAGTTTGGAGTGCATGTGCGTAAATGCACCTAGAGTAGTAAATAAAGTTGCTAAGCTGCAAGCACTAGTCGCCACATGGGACTATGATATAGTGACAATGACAGAGACCTGGCTCAAAGAAGAGGAGTGGATACTTAATTTTCTTGGCTACAAGGTATCAGGAAAGATAGGGAAGGAAAGAAAGGTGGGGGAGGTGGCAGTATTGATCAAAGAAACTACTACAGCACTGGAAAGGGATGATGTAGTTGAGAGGTCAAAGACAGAATCTATTTGGTTAGAATTATGGAACAATAGAGGAGCTATCATGCTTCTGGGTGTGTACTATACGCCACCAAATAGTGGGTCGGAGAGAGAGGAGCAAATTTGCAGGCAAATTACAGAAAGATGCAAGAACTAATGAGCAGTGATAATGGGGGACTTCAATTATGCCATTGTAGACTGGGATAGTAACAATGTAAAGGGCAAAGAGGGGGAGGAATTCATTAAATGTATACAAGAGAACTTTCTTGATCAATGTGTTTCCAGCCCAACAAGGAAGGATGCAATACTGGATCTAGTTCTGGGGAATTAAGTGGGGCAAGTGGAGCATGTTTCAGTGGCGGAACATTTGGGGCACAGTGATCATAATATCATTAGGATTAGAATAGTTATGGAAAAGGACAAGGAACAATCAAGCGTAAAAATACTTAACTAGAGGACCACTAATTTCAGTGAGTTAAAAAGGGATCTTGCCCTGGTGGATTAGAATCAAAAATTGGTAGGCAAAACAATAATTGAACAATGGAGGTGCTTAAAGAAGAGATGGTTCGGGATAGAGTAGACGCATTCCCATGAGGGGGAAAGGAAGGACATCCAAAACTAGAGCTCCCTGGATGACTAAAGATATAGAGATTAAAATGAAACAGAGAAAGGAGGCTTATGATAAATGTAAGGTTCATAATACTTTAGAGAACCAAGCTAAATACAGAATGTACAGAGGAAATCCAAAAAAAGGGAATAAGAGGGGCAAAGAAAGAATATGAGAATAGATTAGCGGCTAACATAAAAGGGAACCCAAAAATCTTTCATAAACATATAAATAGTAAAAAGGTAGTCAAAGGAAGGGTGGGGCCGAATAGGGACAAAAAAAAGAGATCTTCTTGTGGAGGCAGAGGTACTAAATGAATACTTCACATCGGTCTTCACTAGAGAAGAGGATGATGCCAACATAGCAGTAGAGGAGGTAGAAGCAATATTGGATAGGATAAAAATAGATAAAGAGGAGGTGCCTAAAAGGTTGGCAGTACGCAAAGTAGAAAAGTCACCCGGCCCGAATGGGATGCATCCTAGGTTACTGAGGGAAGTAAGGGTGGGAATTGCGGAGGCTCTGGCCACAATCTTCCAATCCTCCTTAGATATGGGGGCAGGGCCAGGGGACTGGAGGATTGCAAATGTTACACCCCTGTTCAAAAAAGGAGGGATAAACCCAGCAATTACAGGCCAGTCAGCCTAATGCTGGTGGTGGGAAAACTTTGAGACACAATATTCCGGGACAAAATTAATTGGCACTCGGAGAACAATGGGCTGATAAATGAAAGTCAGCACGGATTTGTTAAAGGAAAATAGTGTTTGACTAACTTGATTGAGTGCTTTGATGAAGTAATGGAGAGGGTTGATGAGGATAGTGCGTTTGATGTTATGTATATGGACTTTCAAAAGGCATTTGATAAAGTACCACATAATAGACTTATAAGCAAAATTAAAGCCCATGGGATTAAAGGGACAGTGGCAGCGTGAATACAAAATTGGCGAAGGGGAAGAAAGCAGAGAGTAGTGGTGAAGGGTTGTTTTTCAGACCGGAGGGAAGTATACAGTGGTGTTCCCCAGGGGCCAGTATTAGGACCATTGCTCTTTTTCATATATATTAATGACCTGGACTTGGGTATATAGGGTATAATTTCAAAGTTTGCAGATGACACGAAACTCGGAAATAAAGTAGACACTGTGGAGGATAGTAACAGACTTCAGGAGGATACAGACAGACTGGTAAAATGAGCAGACACATGGCAGATGAAATTTAACGCAGAGAAGTGTGAAGTGATATATTTTGGTAGGAAGAATGAGGAGAGGCAATACAAACTAAATAGTACAATTCTGAAGGGGGGGCAGGAACAGTAAGACCTGGGGGTGTATGAACACAAATCCTTGAAGGTGGCAGGACAAGTTGAGAAGGCTGTTAAAAAAGCATTTGGGATGCTGGGCTTTATTAATAGAGGCTTAGAGTACAAAAGCAAGGAAGCTATGCTAAACCTTTATAAATGTAAGGAATCTTACAACACCAGGTTATAGTCCAACAATTTTATTTTAAAATCACAAGCTTTTGGAAATTATCTCCTTCGTCAGGTGAGTGAGTCACCTGACGAAGGAGATAATCTCCGAAAGCTTGTGATTTTAAAATAAAATTGTTGGACTATAACCTGGTGTTGTAAGATTCCTTACATTTGTCCACCCCAGTCCATCACCGGCATCTCCACATCAAACCTTTATAAAACACTGGTTAGGCCTCAGTTGGAGTATTCTGCTCAATTCAGGTCACCACACTTTAGGAAGAATGTCAAGGCCTTAGAGAGGGTGAAGAAGAGATTTACTGCAATGGTGCTAGGGATGAGGAAACTCAGTTATGTGGAGAGACTGGAGAAGCTGAGGTTGTTCTCCTTAGAGCAGAGAAGGTTAAGTGGAAATTTGATGGAGGTGCTCAAAATCATGAACGGTTTTGACAGAGTAAATAAGGAGAAATTGTTTCCAGTGACAGAAGAGTCGGTAACCAGAGGACACAGATTTAAGGTGATTGGCAAATGAGCCTGTGACGACATGAGGAAACATTTTTTTATGCAGAGAGTTGTTACGATTTGGTATGCACTACCTGAAAGCGTGGTGGAAACAGATTTAATAGTAACTTTCAAAAGGGAATTGGATAAATGCTTGAAAGGGAAAACATTTACATAGCTATGGGGAAAGAGCAGGGGAGTGGGACTAATTGGATAGCTCTTTCAAAGAGCCGGTACAGGCACGATGGGTCGAAATGCCTCCTTCTGTGCTGCAACATACTATAATACTATGATACATTAAGCACGATGAGATGGATGACTGCGCCTGTATAGGAAAATTCACTGGATTGTATGATACACTGCTTTATAATTTGTTTCCAGTCTTAAACCTCATTAACAAATGACATCCATAAAGAAAAACAAACAGATATTGGATTATGTTAACGCTCCTCATAATGAGCAGTAAACAGGTCCATGAGAAAACACAATAACATGAGCTGTGCAGTCATTATCTTAATGGACTGAAATAAATTTAGACCATAAGTACACAGCAACATCCTCTAATTTTGTCAAATTTCGAGCCTGCGTTTAAAAGCCAAACAGGAGCAGAAATCAGTTCTTGAACACAATGATTTCAGAAAGATAAACAGCAAAATGATAAAAATTATCTAATTAGTATTATTTTTGCATTAATTTGAAAGTTTACCATTGTTCAATTTTACTTCGCCATCACTTGAGGGAACTATATATAGGAATGTAGGAATAAAACATTTCAGGAACTCTGCATTCTTTTACAAGCAATAGTAGCTATATTTTATTCAAAGTAATTCTTAAAATTACAAATATTAATTGGGATTTTTTTTATTGCCTATAGTCCCTTGACTCTGCAGAAAAATAGCAGTACAAATTTCTTAACCAGAAAAACCAACCAACACTTGTAGGGAAATTCCTCCTATCAAATGCGAAATGTGATAAAGGCATTTTCTCCCTCCCCAGCTTTGTAAAAGCGAGATTTCTTAAAGATCTGATTCTGTAGAATGAACACAACTGATAAGCCAGTCAAACAGTCCTGCAGTGCTGCCGCTGAGCCACTTGTTAAGCTCTTCATGGGACACTGGTTGAGCTAAACTCCACAAAACTTTGCTAAGGGTTCTGTGCAGGGTGCATGTCTCTCGTGCCTTTTGTTTTGATTGGCTCAGCTCATAATGGCAACCCCTCTGCTTTCTGCAAATAAAGAACTGCAGCCATTGTTAAAATTGTAGCAGTGCTTCCTGTTGTCCATTTAATCGGGCTTTATCATGAATCTCCAAGGCCCATTCCCTCAGCTCCTGGATCAGGTCAGTAAGTTCTGTAACCCATGTAGAGGAAACCAGATTCACGTGATAGCACATGTTGACTGGAGTCATGTGATAGACTGCTGTGTAGAGCAAATGTAATTTGGTTGTCTCTCTGAGGTTGGGGATGTCTTAAAAGCTCATTTGTATATTCATAATATTTGTACAGTTTTAAGGTTTTACACTGCATCCTTTCTTTTTCCAGCATCTTGTGCAATATTGCTGAAACATTATATGATAGGACATGCAAGAGAACAACAACGGAATAGGTTTAGCTTTTTACAGTTGGACATTGCAAATTCCAAGTCACCATTTACATGGTATCATACGCAATTGTGTCTATCAAACCACAACCAGCACATAGGAAGCAGCATGAAGTTATGAATCAAAAGCAAAATACTGCGAATGTTGGAAATCTGAAATAAAAACAGAAAATGCTGGAGAATCTCAGCAAGTCACAGGTGCTGCCTGACTTGCTGAGCTTCTCCAGCATTTTCTGTTTTCATAAAGTTAAGAATGCTCTTTCTTAAGACCTAAATTTTAACATTGCAGCTCAAAAATTTCATAAAATGTAACTACAGTCTATAAATTACTGTTGGCGACATTAGCAAACAAGTCCTTAAAGTGTTCACTGTGTTCCTGTCTGCTATTTTAATAAAAGGTGTTGGATCCATTTATTTTAAATATGTTAATCTTTCCATTAAAATAGCAGGCAGAGCAATGTCATATGAATCCATAAAACATTTATTACTAATGTCACCCACAATAATTTCTAATTTAATATCACTGATGATCATTACAGTGATACAGCATTCCACATTCTGATAACTCTGCAGAGAAAATGTTTCTTCCAACTTTTACTTCAAGTATCTACTGCCAATCTTAAGGTCATGTTTTCGATTTACTTTCTGCCTTTCAGCCACCTCTCTATTCATTCCACTTTTGCTTTTATATAATGAACCCCAATTTTCTGAGCCAATTTCTTATATGGAATTTATCAAATGCTTTTGGAAGTCCCTCATCTATCCTTTGTTATTCTCTCCAAAAATTCTACCAGGGTAATCAGACATGACTAATCCTTCACAAATCTATGTTGACTATTTCCAATCAGTCCATGCCCTTCTATGTTTTCATTTATTTTATCTCAAATTATGGTTTCTCATAATTTTTCTACTAACATAGGCTGATAGTGCCTAGCTTATCACTTTCCCCTTTTCGAAATGAAATGCAACATTTTCCATCATCATCCTTTCACATAACTCCCCCACTTAATAAATTTAGAACAAAAATCATGGTAGTCCCCCCATCTCACCCTCACTAACCACCTTCAGTATTCTGGGTCCTGTATATTATCAATTTTAGTACCCTCAGCCTCTTAAGAACCATTTTCTTATTAATACATTTATCTATTGATTGCCCTTTTACTTACACTTACAACAAGCCACTGAGGACATTCTTCACTCTCTTCCATAAATATTGAAACAAAGTATTAATTACCAACTCTGCCATTTTCCTTACTCTACCATAATAATCTCATCTAAATGGCCCCACCTCCTCCTTAATGATTGTCCTTTTCCTAATATGTTTAGAAAAACCATTGCTATTTCCCCTTATATTGGCTGCAAGTTTTTCCACATAAACCCTCAGATTGTGCATCCAATAAAAGCAATGATCAGAGGACTTTCTAGTCGCAATTACTGACAAATTATCCAAGACAAAACAGTACTAAGGAAATCAGTTGTCGTGCACGTTCAGTTTTATGAAGGGGCGGGGAGGAGAAAGGGAACTTGCACAGAAATACAAAGTCATCTTTCTCTGTCCCATAATGCACAAAGATGAGGATTTGATAACTCTGAAGCACATGATTTGTTCTCCCTGTAAGATTCTAAATCCAGTCTGATAAACATCCCCAACACTGGAAGACGCAAATGACATCTTAATATTCATGAAAGTGAGTGTGACATAAACCTAGAAATGAAAGACCAGTGTATAGGCTTAAAAGCTGACTTTTACCGCTATCAGCCCTAACCTCCTCAGCAACATGATGATGTTAAGTCAGTGTGCCATATGATCCTCAGCTTAAGTGATACTTACTATCACACTGCCAAGCACGGGTGGGACTCTTGACAGTGTATAAATATACAGCTCGAACAAGGGTTCAGGGTAGAGGTCAAGATGCCGCATCGGAAGGAGGCAGTTAGATTATGCGCTCTACCCAGAGGAGGAACAGGGTGACACCATTTTACTTCTCTGTAAATTACTGCTTAAATACTGAAATGTATTAGAACTAACTCACTTGTGTTTAAAATAAAGAACCATTGTACCCAATTTGGTGTCACTTCCGAATTCCTACAATTGGCGAGCCAGGTAGGAGTGACAAAACAATGGTTCAGTAGTTTGAAACATAAATGGGTCCCTAGGACAGGCTGGACTAGTACAACCCCATTAGTTAAGGGACCTACAACAAAGACCGCCAGTAATATAATAGTCATGGGGACATCGAAGAGGCATTCAAGAGGAAATTAGATCGGGTGTCCCCAAATGAATTGGTAGAGGAGATAGTGGGAGTTGAAATACCATATAATAGCCAAGAATTGGATTCAAGGTAAAATGGTGAGAGATCATATACATGTTCCAGTAAAGAAAAAAAGAGTTCTCTATAGAGAAGCTGTTGTGCTGTGCTGCACACTTCTGGGTGGAGAGAACAGCAAATGATGTGGCTAAGGTACAGTCACATATAAGAAAATTCTCATTGGAGAACGAGATAGTCTGGAACCAGGTAAAATCCTGCTGGAACGAGGCGGGTCAGATGCAGTTGATGGCTGCTACTGCCTCTGAGGATTTTTTTAATGAGATTGCGCAGAAAGACGCAGAGCTAACATCAGTGGAGTTGATATCAGGCCTCTCACAGCAGACAAACGTCGTGAAAAGGTTCCATGAAGAGAGAAATAAATTAAAAGCCCACAGCAAGCATCAGAGGTTGAAGTTGTTGTGAGAAAAATAGAAATTAAAGGAAATGGCAAAAGCTTGACCTGCTGAATGTTTCCAGCATTTTCTGTTTTTATTTCAAAAAGGAGGCTGGTGGTTTGTTTTCTGTGCAAAGTGTGTGGGAATATGAGAGAATGTGTGAAAGTTTGCTGCTGGCTACTTGATCGTGAAAGATTAACAGTGATGTTATCAACTAATAATCTGCTTATCAGTAACCGCTGCTGTTTTAATAGATTTGCTTTTCTTAAGGAGGCAAACAAGTTCTTTCAGGTTTTCTGGGGCTGTCTACATTTCTTTTCAGAGATAAAAGCAGTTTAACCCTTTGTATTCCTGTCTTTGATATTGGGAATAATTTAAGCATTTTAACCATTGTGCTTTCTAGAAGCACATGCTGTCTTACCTTTGTTGGTTGTTTTCTCTGTGTGTGCGATGTTTTTGAGAGGGAACTGAATTGATGCTAACTGACCTGAGTTTACAGACTGAGTGTCTGAGCAAATTATGAATACTGGTTTTCTGTGGATGGCCACGACAGACAGCTAGTCATTTAAACCATGTGAATAGTGTCTAGTTTGCAACCAGGAATAAGCATGTAATATTTGGCACTTTGTGTTCATAACTATATTCACGCTCTCATGCACCTTAATGGGTTAAGAGTATGTTCATTTCAATTTAAGATTATGCTTTCAAAATATGGGAGATTTGAAGAAAATGGCTGTGCTTTTATAAAAGTGTTTGAAAATTTGCTTTGTGTATTTTAAATTGAAGACACGTGGTGCGAATTTATTTCAACTGAAATTTACATTATCCCACTGGTAAAAGGTATAAAGCAGCTTTGGAGAATTCTGCTATTGTGTTGAATTACCTCCCCTCCTCCACCACCACAAGGATTTCACACCTAACTAATTGACCCCTTACCTCTGTCTGCCAAATTGCATTGACAAGTTGTCTTAGGTTTTTAAAAAGAAACCTTTCTCGCAAACTCACATGGGAAGGACGTGTTTGATTGTACAGAAAGCAAATTCCTCAGTTTATCTAGTGCGATTAGACAATGGTAAGTCGGGCACTGATAAATATCTCCACAGTGAAAGCATTTAAAGCTACTCGTGACTAAATTCATCAAGGGTTCCTAGAGCCACCGATGGCATTGTTGTTTTGTTTTCACAGGTGTCCGGTGTGATACTTCTAAGCCTAGCAATGGATGCAGGCTGGGGCCAGAAGTGACAGACATCCATATATAATGAAGAGGTTCCGTCAGGATCATGATACACGACACTTTGTTTCCTTTTCTTCAGATGATTGTAAACAATTTTACAACACCAAGTTATAGTCCAGCAATTTTATTTTAAATTCACAAGCTTTCAGAGGCTACCTCCTTCCTCAGGTGAACGATGTGGAAAATCGTTTCCACATCGTTCACCTGAGGAAGGAGGTAGCCTCCGAAAGCTTGTGAATTTAAAATAAAATTGCTGGACTATAACTTGGTGTTGTAAAATTGTTTACAATTGTCAACCCCAGTCCATCACCGGCATCTCCACATCATTTCTTCAGATGGGCAGCAGCAGCAAATGTTGGTGGACTCTGGCTCTGCAATCACGATCATACATACCTCACATCCCGTAAACCATCCAACAGCCGGAGGGACACACATGCCTTTGCTTGGCTTTGGCAGATCTATTCAATATGCTATTGAGCTGATCTCGGTAGCGCTACATTTTCCAGAAACAAGCTGTCAGTTAAACACTGCGGTGGTGATGCGTATGGTAGATGGGAGAGGGATATTGGGGTCCAATGCTATTAAGATTAGTGATTGATTATTGTAACAAGTCTCTATGGTTTGGATGTCCGTCCACCGACCTAAGGGTCATGCCTGATGCACATTCAGTATTAGCGATAAAGAAATCTGAGGCGTATTCCATTCCCAACCATCGCATCATCAGTATTGATGGTAGCCATGATGTGGAGATGCCGGTGGATGGACTGGGGTTGACAATTGTAAACAATTTTACAACACCAAGTTATAGTCCAGCAATTTTATTTTAAATTCACAAGCTTTCGGAGGCTTCCTCCTTCCTCAGGTGAACGTTCCAACAAACGTTCACCTGAGGAAGGAGGAAGCCTCCGAAAGCTTGTGAATTTAAAATAAAATTGCTGGACTATAACTTGGTGTTGTAAAATTGTTTACGATCATCAATATCAATAGCATATTGAATAGATCTGCCAAAGCCAAGCAAAGGCATACGCGTCCCTCCGGCTGTTGGGCGGTTTACGGGATGTGAGGTATGTATGATCGTGATTGCAGAGCCAGAGTCTACCAACATTTGCTGCTGCTGCCCATCTGAAGAAACAAAAACAAAGTGTCGTGTATCATGATCCTGACGGAACCTCTTCATTATGTATGGATGTCTGTCACTTCTGGCCCCAGCCTGCATCCATTGCTAGGCTTAGAAGTATCACACCGGACACCACTCATCAATCTGTATTTCCAACTCATAAGCATGGTTGTGGGACATTTAAAGAGGAAGAGGAGGTCAATGCACCACCTCACCCACAAGCTAAACAATATCCAATACCGCTAGAAAGTCACTCCACGTACAGGACACTATCGACTCCTTGCTACAACAGGGTGTTGTACAGAAAGGCACGTTTACAACCAATTCACCTATATGGCTAGTCAAAAAGTCCGATGGCAGTTGGCAACTCATGATTGATTATCGGAAGCTTAATTTGGTGACACCAGTCTGTTTCCCAGTGGTCAAGGAGACACCCACTCTCTTAGCTCAAATTCCGCCAGGGGCAAAGTGGACCTCCACTCTGGACATCTTCAGAGGTTTTTGAAGTGTCCCCATGTGAAAATTGGACCAGTATAGAGCACCTTCACTGATCAAAAATACACCTGGATGTACCTACCACAGGGATTCCATAACGTACCCACCGTCTTCCACAAACGTATGGGACAAGCACTGATGGGTTTCCCGTAGCCGCAACATCTCCTACTGTATGTTGATGATTTACTACTGGCTATTAAACGGGACGAAGAGCATAAGGTGCTACTAATGGAACTGGTTGGTCCATTCAGTGTCTAACAATCTAGTGTTAGTATTGATGGGTAGTCCAGTAACAGATCTCACTGATTTATTTATTCTCTCTGTTCCACTGTCCTATTCTATTTGACAAGACGACTTTGACATGCCAATAGATAAGGCAGCCGTTCATGTCATGACATCCAGCATGTCCATCCAAAACGGTAAAGGTACTTCAGCTCTGAGATTAGTGCTCGAAACCAGACAAGGTCATTTTGAAGAAAACTCAATGACAAGATGTACAAAAAATGGGACATGAGCTGCAAAAGATTGGTAAAAATAAATGTTCTTTAATGAATCATAAAACTATTGATAAAACAGCACAGATGAAAGATGCCAAAGCAAAGAATATTGATAAAAATTATGATGAATGACAAAAAGTGTGGCTGATTAAAAATATAAATAAAAAATTAAATAAAAGAATATCTTGATGAAGCAACAAAAGTTACACTTCCAGTGTGTGAAAGAAGAATGGAATTCATACTTGGCAATCAGAAAACACCACTGCACATTCACGGGAGGCGAAAGAGACACCTGGACATCATTATAATGTTGTGTTTATCGCCATTAGTAACTGGGACGCAACTACAACTACTACGACTACTACTACTACTACCAACATAAGATGCTGAATTGAGGAAAAATACTCCACTTACTTATTCGACTGTTTCTCATTGAAACTGTACCAGCAAAAGTGTATCAGTAAATAATTTTTTTAAATGGCAGCAGTTAATTTTACAGGCCTATTTTGCTTATGGGAAAGTGAAAAACAGCAAACTAATTTACTTGTGACTTAATTGCTCCTGACATAATGGGCCTTTCTTACCATCATAAACTAGCTATTTATGGAATACGTGGTTGACTCTTAATGGCCCGCTGAAGTGGCCTATCAAACCGCTACAAAGAATAAGAAGAAAAAATCCAGAAGGACCACTCGCCTGCGATCATCCTTTGAATTAGGCAGCTCCAAGTCTCACACTATCCCGCCTTGAACATATATCGCCGTTCCTTCATCGTTGCTGGGTCAGAATACTGGAACTCCCTATCTAACAGCATTGTGGGATCACCTTCACCACATGGACTGCAGTGGTTCAAGAAAGCGACCCACCATCACCTTCTCAAGATGTACTAGGGATAGGCAATAAATGCTGACCTTGCCAGTGATGCCGTTATCCACAGAACGAATATTTTTTTAAAAATCCATAAGAGCGCGCCCTATAGTGAGAAGAATATTCAGGACTACTGAACTAAAATAATTTCGTCAGTGATCATAAAACTTGGTGCATTAAAAATCAACTGGCAAGATCACATACGATCAGCCATATCTTAATCCTACAACTGTCGGACCAAAAAAACAGCAGCGGCTCAGTTGGTAGTAGTTAGCTCTCTCACTTCTGAGTCAGAAGGTTGTGGGTGCCAGCCCCACTCCAGAGACTTGAGCACAAAATCTAAACTGATACTCCAGTGCAGTATTGAATGAGTGCTGCACTTTCGGAGATACCGTCTTTTGGATGAGACGTTAAACCGAGACCCCGTCTGCCCTTTCAGGTGAACGTAAAAGATTCCATGGCACTATTTCAAAGAGCAAAGGAGTTCTCCCCTGAGTCCTGGCCAATATTTATCCCTCAGCCAACACCACTGGAACAGATTATCTGGTCAGTATCACACTGCTGTTTGTGGGACCTTGCTGTGCGCAAATTGGCTGCTGTGTTTCCTACATTACAACAGTGCTTACAGTTCAAAGCTGTAAAGCGCTTTGGGACGTCCTGAGGTCGTGAAAGGCGCTATATAAATGCAAGTTCTTTCTTTCTTTACACAAAGGCATGATATATACATCATGTCTGAAGACATGTTCACTAATTTTCTGATATTAGTAATATCAGTGAACTGTCTTTCCAGTTTGGTTCTGAAGCAGTTGTTACAAACAACAATTCCATCACTGATCTGTCTAGATTACAAATGTGAGAGTTGCTTCAAAGTTCCTTTTTAAAAAAATTTCCCCATTTTTGAACATTTAAAGAAGTTATTTTCCAATGTCTTTAGGTCCCTCTGCCAAGCAGTTGAGAAGTCAGATAGGCACTTGCGAATGCTGTTCTATAAATTACCCTTATGCATATATAAGAGCAGGCTTAGTTAACCTCTCTGTCTGATTTTTCCTCCCATTCTCTTTGCAAAAGTCCAGGATGTCATCAAATGGGAATGAGGTACTCGGCAGTACAATATACTTAGCTTTGAATCTATGCAAAACAGATGTAAGATTTTCAGGCTTGATGTCAGGTTGAATTGAGTGCGCAGAAGTGGGCGTTGAAATTACCTACCAGAGATGCATCTTCCTCATTCTTTGAATGAAGATCAATTTTCACATACAAATAGAATCTTCAGGCAACCCACAGAGGAAAATTAATGAATAGATGAGGTATAACTGTTATATACAAGGCATCATTCTGGCCTGGCTCCCTTGACTCTTTAACCAGAACAGGCAGCAATGAGACCCCCCAAATTATGCACAGAATACTAAAATATACACAGTAAATCAATAAATATATCCAGGTTAGAAAAAGGTAAAACGTTGCTCAATTCTTTTTGGAACACTGGATAGGCGAGTTCCCTATTATCTGACATGGAGTTGGAGGAGTGCATCCAAAGAATTGTATTGACCCTTTAGGCTGAGTTAGAAGTGATGACATACTTTACAAAGTTATGCAATAACAGAATCTGGTAAAGATGGGCACTTTGATCCTTGGAGCATTCATGACATTTCTCTCAGATTTTAGACTGACAGCTGGCACTGACCAGAGGTCAAAGAGTAGCTGAACAGGATTAAACCAATAGAGTATCTTGGTAGGTGGATAGTGAAGTGCAAACATAAGGCAAATCAAGATTGTGATGAATTGGTGAGAAAAAAACTGCAACCGTCATAAAATTATTGAAGACGACTCAAAATCTTCCAACTACAAAACTGTAGCAATGATATTAGACTAAATAATAGAATAAAAGACTTAAGGGCATTGCCCAGAATGGGACTGTATACATGATGGAGTGAGGAGGAGGTATTTAATTAAGATGGCTGAGAATGGTACAAAACTCTAAAAAGGCAGTGTTCACTGTGATTTTTGTCTTCCCCGTCATGGTATGACAGATTACATATCTATATATGAGGTTAAAGAAATGGGATAGCTTCCTTTTACATAGAATTACATTGAATTTACAGCACAGAAACAGGCCATTCGGCTCAACTGGTCTATGCCGGTGTTTATGCTCCACAAGAGCCTCCACCCACCCTACTTCATCTAACCCTATCAAGATACCATTCTTTTCTTACGCCCTCATGTTCTTATCTAGCTTCCCCTTAAATGCATCTACGCTAGTCGCCTCAACGGTACTAAGTTCCAAGTTCTAACCACTCTTTGGGTAAAGAAGTTTCTCCTGAAATCCCTATTGGGTTTACTAGTGACTATCTTATATTTATTACCACTAGTTTTGGGCACCCCCACAAGTGGAAACATCTTCTCCACGTCTATCCCATCAAACCCCTTCATAATTTTAAAGACCTCTATTTGGTCACCCATCAACCTTCTCATTTCTAGAGAAAAGAGCCCCAGTCTGTTCAGTCTTTTCTGATAGGTATAACCTCTCTGTTCTGGAATCATCCATGCAAATGCTTTTTGCACCTTCTTCAGTGCCTCTATATCCTTTTTGTAATATGGAGACCAGAATTGTGCACAGCACAAGTGTAGTCTAACTAAAGCTCTATACAAGTTTAACATAACCTCTCTGCTTTTCAATTCTATTCCTCTAGAAATGAACCCCAGTGCTTTGTTAGCATTTTTTATGGCCTTGTTAACCTGTGTTGCTACTTTTAATGATTTGTGATCTGTGCTCCTGGATCCCTTTGCTTCTCTACCCCATTTAGACTCTTATTTTCCAAGGAGTATGGGGCCTCCTTATTCTTCCTACCAAAATGCACCATCTCACACTTACTTATACTGAAATCAATTTGACATTTACATGCCTATGCTGCAAATTTATTTACATCTTCTTGTATTTTGTCATAGTCTTCCTCAGTATTAACAATACCCCCCAATTTGGTGTCCTTTTTAGTAGTGTGAAATTGTGCTTAAAAATAAAATTGTTAAACATTCAACTTTGTTGTCATTTTTTTCACATGTATACTGCTTTTAACAGTGAAACATCTTAAGGTGCATCACAGAGAAGAAAACAGATGTCAAGCAGTGATAGGAGAGAAGTTAGGGTAGGTGACCAAAGAAGTAATTTTTGATGAGGCTTTTGAAGAGGGTGAGGCAGCAAGACACAGGAGGTTAGCAAGAGAGTTTCAGATTGTGAGGTCACGGAAGGTGGAGCGGAGGGAGGAGAGATACAAAGGAGAGTGGAGTTAGAAGAATGCAGGGCACATGCTGCCATGTATTGCTGGATGAGGGTGGGAAAAACAGGGAAAATTTGGCCTTCAGTGGCTCTCTATCCATCCTGTCCCTCAATCACTTGTACTTCCCCCCACCCCCCCCACCGGTCCTACATCTCCATCTTCCCACCATCCATTCTATTTCCTTTTCCTACTACCCCCTCACTTCTATCTCCTTGAACTACCCATTCAACTCCTGATTTCACTCTTGAATGGCCTAGCTCTAATTTTAAGATTATGCGTCCTTGTTCTTGATTCACTCATCAGAGAAAATAGTTTCTCCATGTTTACCCTATCAAATCCTTAACGGTAAGAGTGGAACCAAGGGAGGGCAGTCCCACTGAGCTGGACAATGGATGAGAGGCGTTGGAGGAAGATGGTGTGGTCAGATGTAGATATTGAGCAGGAAAAGGAGGAATCTATTTAACCTATCCTGATAATTTAAGCCCCGGTATCATTCTGGTGATTCTGCTCCTGTACCCACTCCAAGGTCAATATATCCTTCCTGAGGTGTGGTGGCCAGAACTAAACACAGTACTCCAGAATCAGTCTAACCACTGCTGTAGCATAAAAACTATAGCATAACTCCCTTTGATGGAGCATTGAAAATCTTGTTACTTTCAGATCTTTAAAAGCATTTTTCATGTCAATCACAAATCCAACCAACAAAGCTGCAAACACGCATCCCACATCCCCCATAACTTGCAGCTTTTTCAAACATTCATGCTTTACATTTAAATATAGCTTTTTATGTTTTAATTTCCAACATGAAGCACAAACATTAAAAAAAACTTCCACAAATTTCAGAACCTGCAAGTAAATCATCAGTATTTGCAATTATTGTTTATCTTTGATGTCTCGACCTTTAGTACTACTTCGTCTATTCATATTTGCGACCTCACAACTCCTCTGTCATCAAATGGAGCATTTCCTCCATTGCTAAATCTGCCACTAAGTAGTTCAATTTTCTCTTTTGGGGGCAATGCTTCCTTCCCTTGACATCTCTTAACTCTATCATGTCTGTCCATGACTAGATTACTAATCCCATACATGGGGATTCTTCTAGCACCACAAGATAAAGCTTGTCTTCTAAGATCGACTTTCTGATCCCAGCAAACTGTTTCCACTAGCAGGAGGGTCAGTAACCAGAGCACACAGATTTAAGATAATTGTCAAAAGAACCAGCAGGAGAGGAGGGGAAATATTTTTATGCAGCGAATTATGATGATCTAGAATGAACTGCCTGAAAGGGTGGTGGAATCAGATTCAATAGTAACTTTCAATGGGGAATTGGATATATACTTGAAAAGGAAAAATTTACAGTGCTATGGGGGAAGAGAAGAGTGGGACTAACTTGACAGCTCTTTCAAAGAGCCGGCACAAGCACGATGGGCCAAATGGCCTCTTTCTGTGCTGTTTGATTCTATGAGTATGTTCTATGCCCCAAAGGATGACTCATCCTCATCTCTTTCTAAGTTGAGGTCAAAGCCAGCAGCAACCAAAAATAATGAAACAAAGCATTGGTAGAGGGAAAAAAAAGACGTATACTAAGAAAAAACAATTAATGCAGAGAGTTAAAGGGTACACGAAAAGAAACAAAAAACCTGCAGAAGTTGCAAAAAACCTACCATTGGCCTTTAAGAAGGCTGCTTCAGCAGGACAGGCCCTGGTAATCTAGTGTGTTCAATTTTTTTTATGGGTGAGGCTTATGGTGTGAGCAGAATCTCTCCCAAAGATGGAAAATTCAGTAGTCCCAACTTTAAAAGGGGATATTAATATTTAAACGAGGCCGTGCATGCAGAAGCACAACCCCATTTCTGCCTCCAAAATTGGAAAATTGTAAGTCCATGAATCAGTCGTGCAAGGCTGGGTAACCAATTTTCTGATTCACAACCACTGCGTAAAAGGCCCCCACTCGCAAAATTTGCTCTATGATCTTGATCTCACCTCGTGTCAACTGTCTTATCCATCCATTGCAAAATTTCACATCTCTATTTCATTGATACTATAATGTTCATTGTTCTTCTTAAGCCGCAAATATATTCTTCCTTCTCACTGTGCTGAAATCAAGACTTATCACATGATGACCTATTCCAATTTATTTTTGCTGAGGACTTGAGAAGTGTGAACTCCTTACTTCCATTGAGTTTCTCTTCCTCCTACAATTTACAAGCTTTTAAAACCCAAGCTTGGCATCACTTAACCACTGTTCTTGATTTATCTTGTTTTCTCTTCCTTTTCTTGCTGATTTCCTCCTCAGCCCCACTGCTGAAGATGTTGACTCCTTTCTGAGGTAAAGTTACAGAGACATCAGGAGCCCTCTGATACTTTGCTGAATAGGCCATGTGAATGTCACCAGGCTAGTCAAAAACAGGGGCATCAAAAACGAGCCTAATTCTGTCCTCGTCTAATGTTCACATATCTGCAGTTCTAGTAGGGATCATTAGGTAGCAATTAGGAATGGGAGCCCTTCCCAATTCTCCCCTCCCTAACCTATGGGGGACTGAGGCCAATTGTACTCACCCTATAGTGACTCATCTGACATCAGCCTCATTGAGACAGACCAGGAATCAAACCAAGACCATCCCAGTTTATATGATTCAGCTACTTACAAGCCGAATGATTGGCAGAGCACTCTCATTCCTTTTAACCACAATAGTGTTCTGCACAAGGTTTCACACTTCAAAAAAAATACAAGTGAGTGCACAACCTGAAGTAACTATTCCTACTACCTTTCCCCTTTCCTTGTAAGAAGTCCCTGTGCACAGTCAAGATTAGGAACCCAACAAGTAGAAAATTTCAGGTGCAAATTCACATCCTATCATTCCACAGAGTGGCACATTCCAACTTTTAGTGCACCGTGCTGGCATAGTACAGAAAAGGTACTTAGCTCTGTAATGAGTGTGATTTCTTTAATCCTTTTCCCATGCTTTATTACTGTATGATGATAGTCAAGTAGTTCCATTGCATGGAAATGAAAATAAAGCCACCTCAACAGGGAAGTGAGCACCTTGTGTAAGCTGAGCTAAGTATTTTGAATGCCAAAAATATTACAATTCTTCATTTCTATAATCTGCAATCAATAAATTATGCACTGAAGATTATGAAAAAAATCTCCAGTGCATTGATCCAACTCTGCATGATCAAGACCAAGCATTGCCATAGAAACAAAACACCATGTTTGAGAGTGTATGCTCCAGGTATCTTTCTGCTTATTGAACGACCTCCGGTTTCTAAAAACAGAAATAAAGGCACTTTCCAAAGGTATATGTGAATGTAGCAACTCGTGGTGAAATTAATTGGGCATTCAAGACAAATTAAAGAGTCTCATCACCTTTGAAATGAAACCTTCAACACTTTTATTTTATATCTACTTCTATAGATGTATAAAGTTATTGATGTTAAAGCACGTACATGAATTGAGAACTGCTGAGCCCAACGTCAGAAGGTAAATGAACGTCTGTAAAGGCAGATGTTAATTTAGGGGCTGCAGTGACTGTCATTACAATTGTACTTGTTAATCCTGCTCCATTCTGCAGCAACTATTCTCCAATACCTGAGGACATTCGCACTTAATTATTAAACAAATAAAGATGGCTTTAAAGCCAATTTGAAGCCTTTTTTTAAAAAAAAGGTTGTACATAATCTTAAAGTGTAAATCTGGATGCAAGAGGAAGAAGGTAAGTAAAGAATGTGAAGGTTTTTTTTTTAAAAAAAAGAGAAATACAATATTGGAAAAAAATAGATTAGGCAGAAAAAAAGTAAAATTAAAGTAAAAAATGGACAGGCAATGGATAAGAGATGGGGAACAGGGATATAAAAGTGTGCACAATTGAACTGTTTAAATGTTTTAAATATGCATAAGATTACTTTATTTTTGTTGTTTAGGGTTAATATTAACGCCATAAAGCAACTTCTGTCATTCGAGTTGATTCATTACTGTATTAGCGTTTGCTTCAGTATCATAAGGGGTGAACTGAAAAGTTACTAAATGAGCGATCTCATAAGGAGATTGTTATTTCCTTGGACCTTCCAGAATCTAAGGATTAAAATCTCAATGGAAGTAGACAGAAGAACACAAAGGATGAAAAAGTCAGAATTCTCTGTCACAGTTTGATTTTTACTAAGTGTCAAATAGCTCCCTTTGAGAAATACTGCATGCAATGTTAGCAGATTTTTTTCCCTTTAAGTGTATAATAAATGTTAATAATTTATTGGCATGAGAATATAACTGTCCATTCATCAATGAGTACTCACCCTCGGTTACTGACCACAGCGGCCTTCAGGTGGATATAGCTTGCAGGAAACAGACCCTGCAAAGAAAAACAAGTTTTTCTTTAAAAGTCTAGCAATACGGAAGAGACACACATACAATCAGATAGAACGCAGGACTTTCTTCCATTGACTTATTGCTCAGATTACCCTGTGTACATCAAACAAATGGAAAAATACAGTGACCAGATAGAGTCTGACCATCGCAACTCCTTTTAAAAAATATATATACAGTTATAGTAATGATAAAGAATTAGGATAAGCCCAAACCAATGTTTGTTTGTATTGATTTTTAAAAAAATGTTTAAATAAGGATTCCTTGTGGCGTTATTGGAGCTACAGCCTTGGAAGATTTTGTGATGCAGATAATGTCAGCAATGGACTGAGTATCAGTAACAAAGAAGATCAGATGGATCTACATAGTGCCTTATCACCTCTCTCAGCAAACACTTCATCACCACTAACCGAATATTTCAGCTTCAACTGTGTGCATGTTAATTCAGTTCTGTCATATCACCGGGCTCAGTAACTCCATCAAACCACTCCCTCTTCCCCAAGCCTGTGCCATCAACAACCACATTTAAAATTGGCTGTGGGGGGGTGGTGGGGGAGAAGAAATATCAAAATTGATTCTAATTGCTTAACTCATTTATTTTTCAAATTTAGTGACAAGATCCCTTCTTCAAAATGGTCAGACAAACATGTGATCAAGTGATCAAAGGGACATTAAACTGTTGCACAGTGGCTTTAACAACCAAATCAGTGACATCAATGTTTTCACTGTTTTACTTTTAATCAGCGAAACAAGTCACTAGTAAATTAATGACACCCTTAAGAAAAAATAAGAGTCAGCCTTTGTATATCAAGATCTTAAACCAACAAATCAATATTTTATAATAGCAAAATCCCATGTCAACTTTTTATAATGGGAAAACCATGTCAATATTTCACCACTTATGTTTTGCTGAGGGACCAACTATCAAATGCTTTTGAAAAATAACTGTCTTGTTATTCTTTTCCTCAGTAACTGAAGTTCTTATTCAAATAACTGTACATGTCACAATAACATGATTATATTTAGCTACTGATTTGTCTTTTAATCCCTTCTATAAAATCTTTGCTTTAAGGCCTCAGACTAACTCAAAAGCCTGGGCTTTGATGAGTTTTTTAAAACTTCAGAATAGTTGAAGAGTTTCAAATCACAATTGTGCAGTCTGAGCGTGTCCAATGTTCAGAATTTCTCAGTAGGTTTCTAAGTTAAAGTAATTGCTGTGCATCTTCATCCTATGAGGACTTGGGAGTTTCTTTGCCGGTTTACAAAAGACTTTGAAACAAGCTGAATATTAAATTCTCAATCCTTTATATGTTAGGCAAGTCTGATTAAAATTTAGCAACTGCTCCTTTTCGATATGAACTGCTCACTTAGAAAATGCCCATGATTAGGAGCACTTGTGGTTTCTTTGTTGACAGTTACAAAGTAAATCAAAGAGCGCTTTATTGAAAAAGTACTTATTTTTCTCAAATGGTTGAAAATTCAGTTTAAAAAAAATCTTTCTTTCTGAACAATTTTTGGGGCTTAAGGATAAATTTTGCATATGAACTGGGAAACTTTTGCATAGTAGCTTTAACCAGCAAATCAGGTACCTCAATGTTTGCAATGTTTTCTACTGTAAAAATGTCTCCAGAGTTTTTACTTTCAATGAACGATACAAGTCACTAGTAAATGAATGACCAGCTCAACTCTTAATGATGAACTTTTGAGTATTTTAAAAGATAATCTTTGTTTGATTTTTAAAATTTGTTTATCCAAGATTATATAAGTCAGCAAAATCACCAACAGTCACTAAATGTTTAAGGCAGGAACCGGCTAACAACAGAAAACGCAGTGGGGGGATTATCTGATGGTGCAAGAAGGGCTATGGATGAGTGGGGGAGGAGGCTGACAGGAGGGTAGGTGTTTGGGGTGGGAGGGGGGAGGGGTTGGCACCTGGTGATCCAAAAGAGGTCAAGGTACAGTTGCCAACTCTGGTTAGAGGCATTCTTGGGAGGTTTGATCATGTGACGTTGAGCTCAGGATGGCTTCAAATGTTACTGCATTTACTGTATAAAGTTTGGGTCCCCTGTAGTTCAGTATCTTTGCTCATGGTTTCGCGCCAGCAGCTGTTGTGCGTGACGTTCCAAGAACCAGGAGGCCACCCGCGAGCAGGCAAAGAAGGGAAACCGAAGGTGGAGGAGGGATTCGCATGGGGGAAACAAGAGGTGAGAGGAACTATGATTCCACCAGTAACTAATAGTAACTCATTGGAAATTGCACTGATAACTAATATTAAAACCTTTAACTCCGATTCCCCTCATAACCAACAATAATACAATAACTCATCAATAGTCTATATGCAACTAGCAGTAATAGGTGTAAAGCCCCAATATCATACCTCTAACTAGTCGTAATCCTATAATCTGCTCATATTCACCCAATAACCACAGCCAGAATCCCCCTGCAATATACGAGGTGCAGTCAGGCTCCTCAGTCAATGTCACTTTTATCAGGCCTGATCTCTCTCCCTATCTCCTTGGATTCTGGTTTAGACTTGGGTCCTGTATGGTGAGAAGTCTGAACTGGGAGTCTCAGTCAGAGCCGGCCTGTACTTGGGCTTCAAACGTCAAAACCAGCCGGCTCAGACTGACTGAACCAAATCGAGAGATCACACAAAGGACAGTGGGCTTGGTGTTTGGGGCACTTCTGACTTTGGGGCACATCATCCTAAACTCAGCTCAGCATCAACATTTCAAATGCACTTTCTGGGCTAGAACTCAATAAAGGAGAGCTTTCATAGAATGATATAAATTACAGCACAGAAGGCGGCCATTCGGCCCCCATTGCTGGCGCTCTCTCCTGTAACCCCATTTCCTCAAATCCTTTTGTATTCCTCCTATTAAAATGCTTATCCTATTCCTTTTTAAATGACGTTTCAATCTCTGCCTCAATAGCTACTTGTGGTAAAGCATCCCATGCTCTAATAACCCTCAGTGCAAAAACCTTCATTTCCCATCCCCCCGGGTTCTTCCAGTGAGAAACCTCGGTCTCCGTCTCCTAGTTCCCCATTCACCCACCAGTGGAAACAATCTTTCACTACGTACCCACAGTAAAGTACCCACGTCTCACTCTCCCCTTTGCTAGCTGCTCCTCTCTCGGCACAGCTTCCACACACCTCGTTACTGCTTCCCCCAGTTCTGCAGGAAATGCTGGGCAGTTCAGATACCATTCTCCCGGGCCCCACTCTCCAGAAGGATGTTAGATCCTACCTCTCAAAACGGTCAGATCCCAGAAACCCTGCCAATACTGCCAGATTCTGGACTCTGCAGTGCACCCAAACTCTCCTCCAAGTGTTGCTGGAGCTGGGACCTCCCTTCCCGATCACGGAAGCCTTTCTCAGTGCTCACAAACAAATAGACCATTCCCTATGCTTCCGATGCTCCTACACTCTGGGATCTCTCTCCCCATTGCTTCCAGATTCCAAGACCCCTCTCCCACTTATCCCAGAACCTGCTGTAATGTTCTCAGCATTCCTTTTTGCAGTGTTTCTGGAACCCCTCCCAGTGCTCTCAAAACTAGGAACCCCCTCAAAGTACAGTTAGACCGTGAGACCCCATTTTAGTACTGACAGAACCCAGTCTTCCTACCCAGTGCTCCCAGATCCAGGCTGATAAATCAGCATTCCTGATAATTCTACATGGCATAATTCTTCTGTTCTTATAAAATCTCTGACTCGTCATAAGCAATGCTACAAAAGATCTGCTACTGAAGTCTTGCCTATAGTGTGCACTTCCTGTTACAATTTGAGTGTCCCACTTCAGCCATCCCAATTAAAATTTATTAGTAGTATATTAAAAGTCTTGCATATAGCACACGCTTTCTGCAAATGCCACACTTACTTCCTGTAATATTTCTCATCATACTTTGTTGATATAAACCCCAATGTAAAATTGTGTATTCTCCGACTCAAGAGCAGCTTCAAGGAGATTTGTTCGTATATATATTTATTTCTTCAGAAGTGATTTATACTGACAGATTTTTGTGTGTACCTGCAGATGTGGTTCAGGGCATTATTTCCTGAACACCTTCCAATGCAAAAGAGTTTGTTGAGAGCTAGAAAAATTCTACTGCTCCTCTGCTTAGCATGACTCTAGTAGCTTATATGTCTTTACATCTGTTCAGTGACCTACTCTTTTGGTCCATTTCCACAGTGATTGCATGTACAGCATTTCCAAGTAGCAACCTGCTACCTTACGATTTATCCTACCCTACAGCACTAATCACAGCAGCCATTGCCTTAATCACTCGGAATTGTTAGGTAAAGGGTAATGCTTAATTTAATACAAATGAATTAGCAGCCTGCCCAGAAGCTGTTATATTATCTAAATCACGACTTTTGGGTGTATTTTGATGGAGGACATATTATTACATGGAACAATGGTTAATTAACAGTCCAAGCAAAAACCTATATTCTATAACAAGTTATGATATCTGAAAAAAATCAAATTTGTGTCTATTGTTCATGAATAAGACTGGAGAGTTGCAACAATAATGCCTGAAATTTGTTAAGCTACTTAAAGTAGTGTAGTGTACAGATCACATCAGGAAATAAATATGATGCTGTTTAACAATCATTAAATAGAAGAACCCATTACATTTCATGGCAAGGCTACTCAAACTTCCCCCTTTTTCTACTACTAAGACCACAATTTAAAATACAAATCTTGGAATAATTCCCTCAAGATGAAAAGACTGGCATTTCTAGTAAATCTGAAAAATGGTTTCCTTAAATAAAATTCTACCTATCAGGTCAGAACAGTGTGCCTATGTTAACATTAAAACTGTTGTTGATCTAGCAGGATTTCAATCTTTAGAAGAGTTAGTCACCTCCCCCTAGTGAAAGACAGAAAGTAAGAACTAAAGAAAGAAAGAACTAATGATAGGGCGGGAGGACGGGCGGGAGGGAGGACGGACGGGAGGACTAAAGAAAGGAAGGAAGAACTAAAGAAAGGAAGGAAGAACTAAAGAAAGGAAGGAAGAACTAAAGAAAGGAAGGAAGAACTAAAGAAAGGAAGGAAGAACTAAAGAAAGGAAGGAAGAACTAAAGAAAGGAAGGAAGAACTAAAGAAAGGAAGGAAGAACTAAAGAAAGGAAGGAAGAACTAAAGAAAGGAAGGAAGAACTAAAGAAAGGAAGGAAGAACTAAAGAAAGGAAGGAAGAACTAAAGAAAGGAAGGAAGAACTAAAGAAAGGAAGGAAGAACTAAAGAAAGGAAGGAAGAACTAAAGAAAGGAAGGAAGAACTAAAGAAAGGAAGGAAGAACTAAAGAAAGGAAGGAAGAACTAAAGAAAGGAAGGAAGAACTAAAGAAAGGAAGGAAGAACTAAAGAAAGGAAGGAAGAACTAAAGAAAGGAAGGAAGAACTAAAGAAAGGAAGGAAGAACTAAAGAAAGGAAGGAAGAACTAAAGAAAGGAAGGAAGAACTAAAGAAAGGAAGGAAGAACTAAAGAAAGGAAGGAAGAACTAAAGAAAGGAAGGAAGAACTAAAGAAAGGAAGGAAGAACTAAAGAAAGGAAGGAAGAACTAAAGAAAGGAAGGAAGAACTAAAGAAAGGAAGGAAGAACTAAAGAAAGGAAGGAAGAACTAAAGAAAGGAAGGAAGAACTAAAGAAAGGAAGGAAGAACTTGCATTTATATAGCCTCTTTCAGGACCTCAGGACATCCCAATGAAGTACTTTTAAAGTGTAGTCACTGTTGTAATGTAGTATGGAAAGGTATGTGTCTTAGAGATGAAGCAATCCTCAAACACAGAAATTAAAAACTATTGCACCACTCCTGCAGAGGAGTGTATGGTTCAGCAAGCTTATTCAGCAAGTAACAGCTATACAGACCAGGAAGGTCCAATGTTTGATTTTATGTGTGCTGAATTAGCTAATCAAAGCCAGGGCTAAGGTAGGGCTGCTACAATTAAGGTCAGCAATGCTGGATCAGAGAGAGGACAATCATTCAGGGCTCCAGTTCCTAAACACTAAATTGAGCAATGGAGACTTAATACTAAAGGACAAAATGTAATTCTGTGTCGCAGTGTCACACCAGACTGGAACTCCTAACTGACAAATGAACATCAGCTCTTTGCTCTGTTGGGGATGGAGAATTAAAGAAGTGAATTAACACCGGACATATCTGGGACCTGAGCAATAAAGGTGACTGGGAGGATACGAACATAACTAAGAGATGAATAATAACAAAAGAACTGTTCTGACCCACGTGTCACCCAGATTGGTCAATTGAACGGAAAGGGTTTTTTTCTTTGAATTATACAGAAGGGTCCTTGGCGCACCTCTCAACAAACTTTATTTTCATTAGATTCTCTTTGTTTAGTTAGAAGATGATTCTCTTTGTCTTCTCTAGTCTTCTTCTGCAATCATATTTACCTAGCAAAGTTAGAAAGATCCCTTTACAAGTACAAAGTATATCCAGGACAAAGAGCAAGAGGTCATAGAATTCACATTGCATGGCTTTACCAGTTATAACCAGAGATAAGTGTGTCACTTAAATGTGTAAATTTACTTGAGCTCTGGGAAGGTGAAAGTAAGCCAACTAGTCCGATACCAGTACTGTACCAGTGCATAAGATGGAATTACACAGGGGCCGAGGATCCAGGAGGAACGAATAATATCTCTAAGAAAGAGGCTCATCAACCCGATGTTCCAGAAGACGAGCAACCAGCTCAACAATGCAGCTCATAAGGACAAGGTCACAAGGTGGAAACATTGCTAACCACCAGCACATAGATTAAAATCTATCTGATATTTAACGTGATTAACTTGTCAGCTATTAGGCGTTTAATCCTAATCTCACCAATTAATATCAATCTCAGAAAATGTTCTCAATCACAATTTCATAATCACGAATCCAGCTAATGCTGAATTAGTGATACACTCGACTTGACTTCCTTTCTAACTTCTGTTGTTCATCTTGTTAAGTAACTCTATCAATTAACTAATTGTTATTCAAATTGCTAGGTAACCCTATCTGCAACAGTTTATATCTACTAATTATTTCTATACTCAATATTTAAGTAGGGATAATCATGATTGTTAGTGTAAGACTTCTTTGATGATTTGGCAAGAAAGGGTTAATTCATTCACTCAGTAAGTTATTGGTATCCAAATTGAGGGTTGGTATGGTGAACTCAAATTCAATCCAAACTGGGTGATGTAAGACAGTTAGGTGAGCCCAAACTTGTGCCCAGTTTGTGTCACTCCCGGACACAAACTGGGCCGTAAACCCCAGACAGTTCCTTAACGAGGAGTTGAGGTGAAGGGGGTTAAGGATTCGTCTGGTTCCTTGACATATTTGTTGGAAAACCGATTCCAGAGATCTTACATAATTTTCCATAGTCTAAATAAAAAAACATGTTTTTCCCTTTAATTACCGTATTGTATACCCAGTAGATGGGGGTATGGTAATGCAATGGTTATGCTACTGGACTAGTAATCCGGAGGCCTGGACTAAGAATCCAGAGAACGCAAATTCAAATCCCACCTTGGCAGTTTGAAAATTTGAATTCAGTTAAATAAATAAATCTGGAAATAAAAAAAGCTGATATCAACAGTGACCATGAAGTTGTTGGATTGACGTAAAAACCCACTGGTTCACTAATGTCCTTCAGGGAAGGAAATCTGCCATCTTTACCCGGTCTGGCCTATACATGATTCCAGTCCCACACCAATGTGGTTGACTCTTAACTGCCCTCTGAAGTGGCCGAGCAAGACATTCAGCTGTATCAAACCGGTACAAAGAATAAGAATAAAGCCAGTCAGTCCACTCAGCTGCAACCTAGGCATTGAATTAGGACATGACAAAGGCACACCCAGCCCACTGATCCTGTAAAGTCCTCCTCACTAACTTCTGGGGACTGGTGCCAAATTTGGGAGAGCTATCCCACAGACTAGCCTGACATAGTCATACTTTCAGAATCATACTCATCAGTCAACATCCCAGACTCCTCCAGCACCATTCAAGTCCCATCGGCAGGACAGACACACCAGAGGTGGGGACACAGCAGCATTCATTCGGGTGGGAGTGGCTCTGGGAGTCCTCTACGTTGACTTTGGACCCTATGAAGTCTCATGGCTCCAGTTCAAACATGGGCAAGAAAGCTTCATGCTGATTACCACCTACCGCCCTCCCTCAGCTGATGAACCAGTACGCCTCAATGTTCAACATCACCTGGAGGAAGCAGAGAGTAGAAAAGGCATAAAATGTGCTCTGGGTGGGGGACTTCAATGTCCAGCACCAAGAGTGGCTCGGTAGTACCACCACTAACTGAGCTGGCCAAATCCTGAAGGACATAACTGCCAAACTAGGCTTGCGGCAGGTGATGAGAAAATCAACACGAGGGAATGACCTACTTGTCTTTGTCCTCATCAATCTAACTGTTTCCCATGACAGTATTGACAGGAGTGACCACCGGACAGTCTTTGCGGAGGCCAAGTCCTGTCCTCACACTGAGGATACCCTCCATCGTGTCTGTAGCACTTCCAATGTGTTACATGGGACAGATTAACAACAGATCTAGCAGCTCAAAACTGGACATCCATGAGGCTCAGTGGGACAGGAGAATTGTACAGCGATGAAAGATTTAGAGTTTCTTGGTAAAATTTCTGGTCAAGGATGGACATGTTGCTTGAGCAAGCAGTGAGCAAAGGTGTGCGTGAAAATATAGAAACAAAATATTTTTCTACAGAGCTTCAGAATTTTGCTCCAACAAAATCAGAGGTGTCCAGCCCGGCCCCTCGCAAAAGATGCTCTGGCCACATATGCTTGCTCCCCTTTGATACTTCTGGCCTGTTCCCAATTGAAATTAAACATCCTGAGCTTCCTCAACTGGAAATATGCTTTTTTTTAATATGCAAGACATAAAAGCCTACAAAATATACAGGGAAATGATTAAACATCCATGGACAATAATATTTTGTATGTTTAAAATGTGTCTACCAATGCTTTCAATCCGACAACTGTCTTTTTTGTTTAAAACATTGTAACATAGTAAACTATGAACTCCAATGTTTTCAGAGTAACTTTGCTGGAAATATAATGTAAATTACTATGTTCAAGGAGTTGTTTAATAAACATATACAGCATGTTACATTTGTGAAAAAACTTTTCACTTTGAAGTCTGGCATTGCTTAATTTTTGTCAAGTTTTGTAACATATTCTAAATGGTTAGAGCAGCTCTACTTTTATTTATGTGTGCTTGAGAATTCAAAGCACTCAAAAATAATATAGACAGCAAGTTCTGGAAGGACTAAACTATTGTTCAAGCTTGCAAGAAGAAAAGTTGTGTTTAAGCAGACACTTTTAGTAACATTAAGCTGTTGCAGAGATGTTTGGTAAAGATTGAAAACGCAAATTAGTTTCATTCTTAAGTTTTATACTTCTAGACAATACTACAAAAACAAAAAGGTATGAAAATATGCTTTTGATATCCCAAGTAGGAGTTGCTCCCCCAAAGAGAATCATGCAACGGTTTACTTATAAATGCAACTGCGGTATACGATGTAGGATTCTAGCTAGTTTTGAGAGTCTAGTGTCAGCAACTTTAAAACTTTGTTAAGAAATATAAGATTAGCAGATTTTCTGTCCTCTACTATATCTTATATTGATAGATCAATCATTGTAAACATGCAAGTCCTGAACATCCACGGTATACTTGTATCAGTCAGCCCGCTGGATGGAGCCTTGGATGCTCTGAGTTGATCTCCAGTGTCCGAAGTTCAAGCAGCCCCTTTACATTAGGTGCTCCCACTTCTTAACTGTATAACGTTCCATCTATGTCACTTGACACCTTCTTTACCTCGTCTGCTGTCTTTGGTGCGAAGCTAGCAAAAGACAGCTGGGACTTCTCTAATCTATGATTTACAAAGACACATTCCTTGGTACCAAGTGGCATTCAGTTACTTTTCTTCAGAAATTCCCTCACTATCCCTAGACCTATTTGCCTAGTGTTAATTATGTGATTTGTGTTTTCACAATCATAGGTGTAAACATCATACATTATAACCTAATCCATTGTATTACTCGCTCTGTTTCAAGCTTACATTATGGTTCATGACAGACAAAGCCTGTTCTTCCTCCTTATCTAATTAAAGTTTCAACTATCCGACTATGGGAACATCTCATCAGTATTGCCCTGGCGACCTGTCTGTAGTAAACTGCCTATCTGAGTTTCTTATTCAGGCTAACTTCTCCTTCCCACAATGCATATTATATCAGCCATTTCCCATCAATGTACATTACCCATTTTATCTCTAAAACCTACATGAAATGAACAAGGAAAACACTATTTATTTTCCAGGAACTACTACCTGAGGAGTATCTGAAAATGTAAATCTTCCCAGGGGGCAGCCAGGGAACAAATAGCATGGCCCTTAATTTATGTCTGGGCTTCATCTCGACAAGATGGTAGTATAGTATGCACACAACCATTAATTCAGCTAATTCCTGTTTGGTCACTAGTTCGTCTTGGATCCTTGCACCACAGAACCCTCGAAGTTTAAAGCACAGAAGGAGGCCATTTAGCACAATTCTGCTAGCTTTTTTTTAAAAAAGCAATCCAAAACTCATCCCACTGCCCTGCTCTCTCCCTAAAGCCCTGCATCTTCCTCTGCTTCAAATGTTTATCTATTTTTACCTTAAAAGATGCAATAGTCTCTGCTTCAAATACCCCCTGTGGCAAAGCATTCCATGCTCAAACAACTCCTCGTGTAATGAAATTTCTCCTAATCGCTTTTCTCACTCTCTTAGTGCTAAGTTTCTATTGATAACTTCACATCACTGACTCCCTCACCGATGAAAATAGGCTTTCCTTAGTGTCTCTATCAAAATGTTTCACAATTTTAAAAACCCCCATTAAATCTCGTAGTCTTCTCTGCTCCAATGGACATATTCCCATTATTTCAAGTCTCTCCTCAGAACTATAGTTTCTCATCTATGTTATCATCCTAGTAAAGCTACAATGTATGTTCTCTATGACTTTAATGTTTTTTCTATAATGGGACACCCTAAACTGCAAACAGTACTTTAACTGTGACCTATCCCTTAACTTCTTTGTTCTTGAACCTTACACTGATAAAACCCAAAAGTGTTACTGGCATTTTTTTATGGCTATCTACCTGTACTCGCACTTTCAGGAGATTATGTATTTGAATCTAAAAGGTCTCTCTGTTCCTGTTTAGTTTCTTTCCATTGAGTGCACAGTCCCATTCTTGTTGCTCACATTTATCTGCATGAAATTGTATCTGCCCATTCTGCTGAGCTATCCATGTATTCCTGAAGCCTTTCATGATCCTCCTCACTGTTTACAAAACCCCCTACTTTTGTCTCACCAGTAAATGTTGACATTGTCCTCCCTATGCCCAAGTTTAAATTATCTATATATAGAGAGCAAAAGCTGCCACTGCACTGATTCCTGGGATACACCACTTCCAACCCTTCTCTAATCCAAGCAAAACAGATTAACCCTTTGTTTCCTGTCAACTTTCTATCCACGTTGCTGCATTTTCTCATGCTATATCCCTGAATTTTTGTGACAACCCTCCTGTGAGATATTTCATAGAATGTTGCCAGAAAATCTATATAGACTACATCTATTGTATTCCCTACACTGTCACTCCTTGAAAAATTACTCTCAAATTTATCAAACACAACTTGTTCTTAACTTTCACAAATTCATGCTGACAGTTCATCATTATCTTATGCATCTTTAAACACTTACTAATAAATAGCTGTCAAAACTTCCTAAAGTGCTCTGTATAAGAGACATGATAACTTAGGTCTATATATGAGACTCAACATAATGGAAGTGACACTCCAGTTCTGATTTATGTGGCAACAGATGATAATTTGAGTTAATAAGAACATAAGAAATAGGAGCAGGAGTAGGCCAATCGGCCCCTCGAGCCTGCTCCGCCATTCAATAAGATCATGGCTGATCTGACCCTAACCTCAAATCTAAATTCATGTCCAATTTCCTGCCCGCTTCCCGTAACCCCTAATTCCCTTTAGTTCTTGGAAACTGTCTATTTCTGTTTTAAATTTATTTAATGATGTAGCTTCCACAGCTTCTTGGGGCAGCAAATTCCACAGACCTACTACCCTCTGAGTGAAGAAGTTTCTTCTCATCTCAGTTTTGAAAGAGCAGCCCCTTATCCTAAGATTATGCCCCCTAGTTCTAGTTTCACCCATCCTTGGGAACATCCTTACCGTATCCACCCGATCAAGCCCCTTCACAATCTTATATGTTTCAATAAGATCGCCTCTCATTCGTCTGAACTCCAATGAGTAGAGTCCCAATCTACTCAATCTCTCCTCATATGTCCACCCCCTCATCCCCGGGATTAGCCAAGTGAACCTTCTTTGTACTGCCTCGAGAGCAAGTATGTCTTTTCTTAAGTATGGAGACCAAAACTGTATGCAGTATTCCAGGTGCGGTCTCACCAATACCTTATATAACTGCAGCAATACCTCCCTGTTTTTATATTCTATCCCCCTGGCAATAAAAGCCAACATTCCGTTGGCCTTCTTGATCACCTGCTGCACCTGCATACTGACTTTTTGATTTTCTTGCACTAGGACCCCCAGATCCCTTTGTACTGCAGTACTTTCCAGTTTCTCGCCATTAAGATAATAACTTGCTCTCTGATTTTTCCTGCCAAAGTGCATAACCTCACATTTTCCAATATTGTATTGCATCTGCCAAATCTCCGCCCACTCACCCAGCCTGTCTATATCCCCTTGTAGGTTTTTATGTCCTCCTCACGCTCTACTTTCCCTCCCATCTTTGTATCATCTGCAAACTTTGATATGTTACACTCGGTCCCCTCCTCCAAATCGTTAAAATAGGTGGTAAAGAGTTGGGGACCCAGCACCGACCCCTGCGGAACACCACTGGCTACTGGTTGCCAGTCCGAGAATGAACCATTTATCCCAACTCTCTGCTTCCTGTTCGATAACCAATCCTCCACCCATGCCAGAATATTACCCCCAATCCAGTGATTCTTTATCTTGAGCAATAATCTTCTATGTGGCACCTTGTCGAATGCCTTCTGGAAGTCCAAATACACTACGTCCACTGGTTCCCCTTTATCCACCCTGAATGTTATGTCCTCAAAGAACTCAAGCAAATTTGTCAGACATGACTTCCCCTTCATAAAGTCATGCTGACTTTGTCCTATTAAATTATGTTTATCCAAATGTTCCGCTACTATCTCCTTAATAATAGACTCCAAAATTTTACCCACCACAGATGTTAGGCTAACTGGTCTATAATTTCCAGCCTTCTGCCTACTACCCTTTTTAAATAAGGGTGTTACATTAGCAGTTTTCCAATCTGCCGGGACCTTTGCCGAGTCCAGAGAATTTTGGAAAATTATTACCAAAGCATCCACAATCCCTACTGCCACTTCCCTCAAGACCCTAGGATGTAAGCCATCAGGTCCAGGGGATTTATCCGCCTCGAGTCCCATTAATCTACTGAGTACCAATTCCTTAGTGATTTTAATCGTATTAAGCTCCTCCCCCCCTAGAGCCCCCTGTTTGTCCAGTGTTGGGATATTCTTAACGTCCTCTACCGTAAAGACTGAAACAAAATATTTGTTCAGCATTTTTGCCACCTCCATGTTTCCCACCATTAATTTCCCGGTCTCATCCTCTAAGGGACCTACGTTTGCCTTAGCCACCCTTTTTCTTTTTATATAACGATAGAAACTCTTGCTATCTGTTTTTATATTTTTTGTTAATTTATTTTCATAATCTATCTTTCCTTTCTTAATCAATCCTTTAGTTACTTTTTGCTGTCTTTTGAAGACTTTGCTGTCTTTTGAAGACTTCCCAATCTTCTATCCTCCCACTAAGTTTGGCTACCTTATATGTCCAGGTTGATTTTGTTTTGACTGAAATAAAATTGGGAAGTGACCTCAGGTGAGTCCCAAGGATAGCCCTGTAAAAATGCCAAATCAAATATAATGTGGGCTTGCAAGTGATGCTAAAAGTGCACCTTGAAAACAAACTCATGCTCACAAAGGGTCAAACGGTAGGTGACGTAACTTATGAAGGACGAGCTTAGGGTCCCCAACTGGTAAATAGTAAGGGCTTAACTAAGTACAATTTCCAAATTTCTTGAGTTAAATAAAATATCAATGGTTTATTCCCTAAAATCCACAGGCAGAGGGTGAAACAGCCACAATATAAATCAGAATAAAACTAGGGTTTTAAACCAACATTAAAGAAAATAAAGAACTGCATTTATATACTGCCTTTATATAGTTATATTCGGAAAAAGAGGATGGTCAGGAGCAGTGTTGGCCCCTTAAAAACTGAAAGTGGGGATATTGTCATTGACAATGGGGAAATGGCGGACATGTTGAACAATTACTTTGCGTCAGTATTTACAGTAGAAAAAGAGGATAGCATGGCAGAAATCCCAAGAAAACTAATACTGAATCGGGGACAGGGACTTGATAAAATTAACATAAGTAAAGCAACAGTAATGAAGAAAATAGTAGCACCAAAGAGTGACAAATTCCCAGGACCAGATGGTTTCCATCCCAGGGTTTTAAAGGAAGTAGGTGAGCACATTGCAGATGCCCTAACTATAATTTTTCAATGTTCTCCAGATTCAGGAACTGTCCCTCTAGATTGGAAAATTGCACGTCACTCCGCTTTTTAAGAAAGGAGAGAGGGGGAAACCGGGGAATTATAGACCAGTTAGCCTAACATCTGATGTGGGGAAAATGCTGGAATCTATAATTAAGGATAGGGTGACTGAACACCTCGAGAATTTTCAGTTAATCAGAGAGAGCCAGCATGGATTTGTGAAAGGTAGGTCGTGCCTGACAAACCTGATTTAATTTTTTGAAGAGGTGACTAAAGTAGTGGACAGGGGAATGTCAATGGATGTTATTTATATGGACTTCCAGAAGGCATTTGATAAGGTCCCACATAAGAGACTGTTAGTTAAGATAGAAGCCAATGGAATCGAGGGAAAAGTATGGACTTGGTGAGGAAGTTGGCTGAGCGAAAGGCGACAGAGAGTAGGGATAATGGGTAGGTACTCACATTGGCAGGATGAGACGAGTGGAGTCCCACAGGGATCTGTCTTGGGACCTCAATTATTCACAATATTTATTAACGACTAGATGAAGGCATAGAAAGTCTCATATCTAAGTTTGCCAATGACACAAAGATTGGTGGCATTGTAAGCAGTGTAGATGAAAACATAAAATTACAAAGCGATATTGATAGATTAGGTGAATGGGCAAAACTGTGGCAAATGGAATTCAATGCAGGCAAATGTGAGGTCATCCACTTTGGATCAAAAAAGGATAGAACAGGGTACTTTCTAAATGGTAAAAAGTTAAAAACTGTGGATGTCCAAAGGGACTTAGGGGTTCTGGTACATAGATCATTGAAGTGTCATGAACAGGTGCAGAAAATAATCAATAAGGCTAATAGAATGCTGGCCTTTGTATCTAGAGGACTGGAGTACAAGGGGGCAGAAGTTATGCTGCAGCTATACAAAACCCTGGTTAGACCGCACCTGGAGTACTGAGATCAATTCTGGGCACCGCACCTTCGGAAGGACATACTGGCCCTGGAGGGAGTGCAGCGTAGGTTTACAAGAATGATACCTGGACTTCAAGAGTTAAGTTACGAGGAGAGATTACACAAATTGGGGTTGTATTCTCTAGAGTTTCGAAGGTTAACGGGTGATCTGATCGAAGTTTATAAGATATTAAGGGGAACAGATAGGGTGGATAGAGAGAAACTATTTCCGCTGGTTGGGGATTCTAGGAGTAGGGGGCACAGTCTAAAAATTAGAGCCAGACCTTTCAGGAGCGAGATTAGAAAACATTTCTACACACAAAGGGTGGTAGAAGTTTGGAACTCTCCTCCGTAAAGGACAATTGATACTAGCTCGATTGCTAAATTTAAATCTGAGATAGATAGCTTTTTGGCAACCAAAGGTATTAAGGGATATGGGTCAAAGGTGGGTATATGGAGTTAGATCACAGATCAGCCATGATCTTATCAAATGGCGGAGCAGGCACGAGGGACTGAATGGCCTACTCCTGTTCCTATGTTCCTGTAAGGGAGTCAAAGGATATGGGGAAAGGGGAGGAAAGTGGAGTTGAGGTAAAAATAAGATCAGCCATTATCTGATTAAATGGCGGAACAGGCTCGAGGGGCCGAATGGCCTACTCCTGCTCCTATCTCTTGTGGTCTTACCCAATCTCAGGATGTCCCAAAGCACTTTACAGCCAACAGAGTCATTTTTTTTCCCCCAAGTGTAGTCACTGTTGTAATGTTGAACAGAAGCTGGACATTTGGTGAATTAGTCTGGGGGCATTCCACTTTCACCTAATTAGTCTCTTGCTATTAAATTTATCAGTTAAATGCATCTTTCTGTTTGGACTCCAGTTGGGACATTCAGGGTTTTCTGAATTTCCTATGGTCGGAGAGGACTTGAAGTCTAACCAATAAATGCACAACTCGTGAATTATACTTAATCTCCTGGACCCTGAACACTTGATCTATGTTGATTATTTGCGTATGTCAGTTGTAACCTTTGTGTCTGTGGTCTACAGAGATGCAGCTATGAGGGATCCATGAAAATACAGAGTCAATGTGAGATCCAGGATTGAGGGCCCCTAGAGTCAGCACATTGAAGCATTGGGTGACTCTCATGCTCAACATCTCTGCATATTTGAAATTTCAGTCTAACAATGCACCCGAGCAATTCATTGCTATCCTTCTCCACCTCCTCCTCACTTTTAGTACAGGGGGAGGGGGAAGGATCTGCCATTTGTGTTTAGGGGCGGGACTGTTCTAAAGTAGATCCATGTGTCTCCCCTAGCTGTTGAAGCCTACTCTGCCCAACTATGGGTTGAATCATGGAAATTATTGATCCTAGAAAAATACTGACAATCTTGTCAGGGAGTTGAATCTGTCAACCATTGTGGTTTGTGTGTCCCTGACATATTGTTGGGGAGTGGTAGATTTATCGAATGTTTCTCTCCAAGGGAGTCTGTACATATGTCTGAGGGAAAAGCCACAATTAAGATGATGTAGATGGGGCTACATCTGTGCAAGCAAAGATAAGCTGCCCAGCCTCACACTGGGGACTCCAAGTGGGCCTCATTTCAACATATTTTCTTGGGTTATGGATTAAGAGGTTCCCAATGTCCATCAGAGAGATATTTTATGCTTTGTCTTGACAATCTTTAAATGTGTATAGTCTGAAAGAATATCGTGTTGACCAGGACTGGGGTTGCTTCAATGAGAATGCAGAAAAAAAAATGTAAAACATTATTACTGGTATATTTTGATTGGCGATTTTTGTGTCATTTCAGTTATTTAATTTGTATTTCACAATTGCCCACATAAAAATCACAAGCAATTTGCCTTTTTTGACAAAAAATTCAAAAATACGCCCCCTCACCAATCCGAAAGGGCAAATCTGTCCCATGGATTGGGCTGCAACTTCCAAAATGATGAATATGAGAGTTAATAGCAGCTTCCATGATTTTACAAACTGCAAATAGAAGCGATAAAGGCTGGAGATTGGAAAGGTAAAAGGGATCACCTTTCTTAGGGACAGGATGAACACGAGCAAAATTCTAAGGAGGAAGAAAGCTGGTCTGACAGTAGAAGTGACTGGAAAAACAGCATAGGATGGCTTTATGTTCAGAGGCAAGCATCTCGAGGATGAAAATGGAATACCAGTAACAGATGCCCTTACTGGAATCCATGGAGCAGCAACTAAATCATAGAATGGTCCCATTATGTGCTGTAACCATTCAGCCCATTGAGCCCATGCCCTAGAGCAATCCAGTTAATCCCATGCCGCCGTCTTTCCCCATTGCCCTGCAAATATTTTCTCTTCAACTACTTATCCAATTCCTTCTTGAAAACCACGATTGAGTCTGCTTCCACCACCCTTTCAGGCAGCACATTCCAGATCATAACTACTCGCTGCGTAAAAAAGTTTTTCCTCATATTGCCTTTGGTTCTTTTGCCAATCACCTTAAACCTATGTCCTCTGGTTCTCTTTTTTGCACCCTCTCTAAGGCCTTCATTTCCTCCCTAAAGTGCGGGGCCCAGAATTGGACACAATACTCCAAATGTGGCCGAACCAGTGTTTTATAAAGGTTTAACATAATTTCCTTGCTTTTGTACCCTATGCCTCTATTTATAAAGCCCAGGATCCCGTATGCTTTTTTAAACCCGTCCTGCCACCTTCAAAGATTTGTGCTCTTATGCCCCCAGATCTCTCTGTTCCTGCATCCCCTTTAGAATTGTACCATTTAGTTTATATTACCTCTCCTCATTCTTCCTGCCAAAATGGACCACTTCACACTTCTCTGCGTTAAATTTCATTTGCCATGTGTCCGCCCATTCCACCAGCCTGTCTATGTCCACTTGAAGTCCATTACTATCCTCCTCACTGTTTACTACACTTCCAAGTTTTGTGTCATCTGCAAATTTTGAAATTGTGTCTTGTACACCCAAGTCCAAGTCATTAATATATATCAAAAAAAGCAGTGGTCTTGGTACCAACCCCTGGGCAACACCACTGTATATCTTCCTCCAGTCTGATAAACGACCGGTCACTACTACTCTCTGTTTCCTGTCACTTAGCCAATTTTGTACCCATGCTGCCACTGCCCCTTTTATTCCATGGACTTCAATTTTGCTGACAAGCCTATTATTTGGCACTTTAACAAAAGCTTTTTAAAAGTCCATAGGCTCAACATCAAATGCATTGACCTCTCTGTTACCTCATCAAAAAACTCAATCAAGTTAGTTAATCAAGATTTGCCTTTAATAAATCCGTGCTGACTTTCCTTTATTAATCCACACTTGTCCAAGTGACTATTAATTTTGTCCCGGACTATCGTTTCTATCTAAAAGCTTCCACTACTGAGGTTAAACTGACTAGCCTTTGGTTGCCAGGTTTATCCTTGCACCCTTTTTTGAACAAGGGTGTAACATTTGCAATTCTCCAGTCCTCTGGCACCACCTCCATATCTAAGGAGGATTGGAAGACTATGGCCAGCACCTCTGCAATTTCCACCCTGACTTCCCTCAGCTACTTCCTGGATGCATCCCATCTGGACCAGGTGATTATTTACTTTAAGTACAGCTAGCCTTTCTTGTATTTCCTTTATCAATTTTTAGCCCATCCAGTCTCCTCTTTTACTGTGACTTTGGCAGCCACTTCTTCCTTGGTAAAAACAGATGCAAAGTACTCATTTAGTACCTCAGCCATGCTCTCTGTCTTCATGCGTAGAGCTCCTTTTTGGTCTCTAATCGGCCCCACCTCTCCTCTTACTACCCGTTTACTATTTATATGCCTATAGAAGACTTTTGGATTCCCTTTTATGTTCTCATGCTGTCTCTTTCTCCTCTTATTTTCTTTTTCACTTCTCTGTACTTTCTATATTCAACCTGGTATTCACTTGTATTATCAATTTGACATGTCATACGCCCCCTTTTTCTGCTTCATCTCTTCATCTCTTTCGTCATCCAGGGAGCTCTGGCTTTGATTACCCTACCTTTTCCCCTCGTGGGAATGTACGTAGACTGTACCTGAACTATCTCCTCTTTAAAGGCCGCCCACTGTTCGATTACGGTTTTGCCTGCCAATCTTTGATTTCAATTTACCCGGGCTAGATCCGTTCTCAAGCCACTGAAATTGGCCCTCATCCAATTAAGTATTTTTACTCTAGATTGCTCCTTGTTCTTTTCCATAACTAAGCTAAATCATATGATATTATGATCACTGTTCCCTAAATGATCCCCCACTGACACTTGCTCCACTTGATCCACTTCATTCCCCAGAACTAGATCCAGCAATGCCTCCTTCCTCATTGGGCCGGAAACATATTGATCAAGAAAGTTCTCCCGAACACACGTAAGAAATTCCTCCCCCCTTTGCCCTTTACACTATTAGTATCACAGCCTATATTGGGATAGTTGAAGTTCCCCCATTACCACTACTCTATAGATCTTGCACCTCTCTGTAATTTCCCCAGAAATTTGGTCCTCTATATCCTTCCCACTAGTTGGTGGCCTGCAGAATACACTCAGTGGTATAATGGTGCCTCTATTGTTTCTTAACTCTAACCAAATAGATTCTGTCCTTGACCTCTCAAGGACAACCTCCCTCTCCAGCAATATTCTCCTTAACCAATACTGCTATCCACCTCCTTTTTATCCTCTCCTGTCTTTCCTGAATACCTTGTGTCCAATTTAGTACCCAATCCTGCCCTTTTCTGAGCCAGGTCTCTGTTATCGCCACTACATTGTGTTTTCACGTGGCTATTTGCACCGGCAGCTCACCAACCTTATTTACCATGCTTCGTGCATTTACACAAATGCACTCTAAACCTTTCTTAGACCTTCTCTCTTCGTCTGATCCCACCTAATTACGTACTATTTCTTACTAGTGCAATTTGTCTCTTCCATTCCTTTGTGCACCTTGTTTCTCCTTTCTAATACGAAATTCTGGTGACCATCCCCCTGCCAAATTAGTTTAAACCGTCCCCCACAGTACTAGTGAACCTCCCCGGCAAGGACATCGGTCCCAGCTCTGTTGAGGTGCAATCCGTCCATTTTGAACAAGTCCTTCCTGCCCAGAACTGATGCCAATGCCCCAAGAATCTGAAGCCCTCCCTCTTGCATCATGTCTCTAGCCACACATTAACCATTAACATGCATGTGTGCAAACACACAAAGCATGGTAAATAAGGTTGGTGAATTGCCCACGAATAGCCACATGAGAATATAATGTAGTAGCGATAACAGACACCTGTCAGAAAAGGTCAGGATTGGGTACTAAATGTTCCTGGATACAAGGTGTTCAGGAAAGGTAGGGAAGGGAAAAAAGGAGGGGGGGGGTAGCAGTATTGAGAATATTGTTGGAGAGAGAGGCTGTCCTTGAGGGGTTAGCCTTATCTTCCTATTTCTGTACTCACTAGTGCCTGGCACAGAGTAATCCAGAGATTACTATCTTTGAGGTCCTGCTTTTTAACTTCCTCCCTAGCTCCTGAAACTCTGCCAGCAGAACCTCATCCCTTTTCTTTCCTATGTCGTTGGTACCATGACTTCTGGCCGTTCCCCTTTTCCCCGCAGAATGTTCTGCACCCTCTCCGTGATGTCCTTTACCCTGGCACCAGGGAGGCAACACACCATGCTGGACTCACGTCGGTGGTCACAGAAATGCCTTCTGTCCCCCCGGCTATCAAATCCGCTATGACTACTCCATTACTACACTTCACTGTGCCCCCCTGTGCAGTCCTTTGCCCCATGGGTGCCGTGCTCAAGACTGCACTCCTTCGAGGTGTCATCACCCTCACTGGTATTCAATGCTGAATACCGGTTTGAGAGTGCCACACACCCAGAAGATTCCTGCACTGTCTGCCTCTTCTTACCCTTTTGGATGGCCACCCACTTACTATCCTGAACTCTCTGTGGCTGCAGGGTGACCACCTCCTGGAACTTACGATCCAGGAAACCTTTAGCCTCCCCTATGCTCTGTAGTGACTCCAGCCGTCCCTCAAGCTCAGAAACCCTCAACTTGAGCTTGAGAAACCGGAGGAATTTCCTGCACGTGGCCCTCCAGGACACATGAAGCGTCCTGAAGTTGACACATGGCGCAGGAAGTGCAGGCAGTGGGTCTCAGCTGCCCGTCCATTATACTTAGAAACATTTTTTTTCCTAAACTCCCTTTAGATACTTGATTTTATTAATTTACTTACTATTTACTTACCTCGATTAACCTACCCTTTTATTCCGGGTCTCTCAGAGCTCCTCCTCTCCGTTCACTGTGACATCACTCTCTCTATTCTTAGTGAATGGGAAAAGGACTCTTTCCCCTGGTGCTCAGTGCCACTTCTCTCGAATCTGCTCTGATCTTGCTTTTGTACTGATACCTGGGGCTCTTCCCCTGGTGTTCAGCGCCACTTCTCTCAACTAAATTATCTATCTATTTATAGAAAATTATTTTTTAGTCTGTTTTGATTTTTTTTCACTTTTTCAAAAAATATTTAGCACCTCCTTCCCCCTCTACACCTAATTCCCACTCGGTTCATGATCCACTCTCTTTGCGATACCCGCTCTATGCTTCAGCCCTCTGTGCTTCAACAGATAACCTTCTACTTTTTGCAGCTTTTGAGGACAGCAGAGTTGCAACTGCTCAATCAGCTTCCAACTCACAGTAATTACCCTCTATTCATGCAATAATTTACAGCTGATTGACTGTTAACTGTGACTGACTTGCAGTTTCTTTTAATGTTTTAAAGTTCTAAGTTAAATTTTAATTTCAATTCACCCACTACTATACCAGAGTCCCACTCTCATCAAATTCTCAAGTTCCCACTCAGTTCACGATCCACGCTGTCCCCGATGCTCGCACTGTGCTTCAGCCCTATCTTTAACGATAGTGGTAGAATATAGTAGAATAAAAGAAGGACATTCTTTACCAAGGAAGGAGATTAGCAATGGAGGAGAAAAGTGAGCGCAAGAAACCGGCTTTTTCTTTAGGAGAGCTAACAGCTGTACCATTAGGTTATAGAGAGAGGTCAAAAGGAGGATTCACAGAAGTTTCAAGAGACAACTTTGGCAAGGGAACAGCACCAATGATTGAACCAAGATGGAATACCAGATCAGACAGAAGGGCAATACTCAGGTATAAAACAGTCATTGTCATTCAGTTGCTTCAGTGGCAGAAACAGGTCTAAGAACAAATGCAGACTGAAAACAGGTGCCATAGCAAATTGAGATAGAGAAACCCAAGGTTGTTAAAATGTTAAACATCTGGAGCAAGTGTGCAATTCAGATTAATCCTGTGTTTTGGTGCTTTGGTAATGTGCATGTCAAATTGCTACAATAAAATGTGCATCGACTATACATTTTTAAGTCAGATTTATGCTGTGAAACTTTCTGACATCATGATTCAAGTACCCTTTAAGCACACTTGAAGGGTGCTCAAAACGACAGAACGTTTAGACTTGAAAAATTCGTTGATGTAACTTTCCTGTTACTTTTAATCATGTAATTACTTACCAATGTAATTATTTTAACTTCACTGATACTGGAAGGTGCAGAAAGATGTCTCCAGAGATAACAGTGAAGAGAAAGACAACATAGAGTCACAAAAAGATGTCATGAACAAGTGCCCACAAATTATTTGTTTTAGATAGAGTCTGAAGATGCAATTGGAGAAAGAAATTGTCACAAAAAATAATGGCATAATAAAATGCTGAAAAGTACAGCTGAACAATCGAAGGGTCACACAGTGTATGGTACAGGCTTTTCCACAACCCTTTTATCTTGCGTGCATGGCAAAAAAGGTTTCCATAAGCATAAGCAACCAATAATCCGAAACCTGCATCTTTATGTGTTTCACGTAGCATGCCTAAAATTAACATTTAGGTCGAAGTGTAGGGAATACACCATCAGGGCAAAGTGGCGACAGTTACCCAAATAAGAGTTATGTACACAAATGCACATAACATAAGAAATAGGACAAATGAATTGGAACCACAAATTCAGCTTAAATGATATGATTTGGTAGCGATTATAAGAGACCTAGCTACAAGCCGGGCATGATTGGGAGCTAAATATTCCAGGCTATAGGATCTTCAGAAAGGAGAGGGAAATTGGGAAAGAACAAGGAGTAGCAAAATTGATAAAGGACATCAGTACAGGTGAACAGTATGGGTAGAACTAATGAACAGCGAAGGCTGCAAGATTCTGGTGGGAGTTATCTACAGACCCCCCCCCCCCCAACAGTATTGATGTAACGGACAGGTGAGATCGATAAATACGGAGATTAGGGAAGCATGTAGCAGAAACAACATGGTTATAATGGGAGATTTTAATTTTCATATAGACTGGGAGAAACAGAATAGCTCAAGTTGTAATGGTAATGAATTTCTGGAATGTATTCGGGACAATTTTCGAAAACATTATGTTTTACAACCAACCAGGGATAGGGCCATACTAGATTTAGTGATGAGTAATGAACCAGAATGAGTTAACAATCAAACTGTAAAGGAACATCTTACGAATAGTGACCATAATACGATTGAATATCATGGCTGATCTGTGATCTAGCTCCATATACCTGCCTTTGGCCCATATCCCTTAATACCTTTGGTTGCCAAAAAGCTATCGATCGCAGATTTAAATTCAGCAATTGAGCTGGTATCAATTGCCGTTTGCGAAAGAGAGTTCCAAACTTCTACCACCCTTTGTGTGTAGAAATGTTTTCTAATCTCGCTCCTGAAAGGTCTGGCTCTAATTTTTTAGATTGTGCCCCCTACTCCTAGAATCCCCAACCAGCGGAAATAGTTTCTCTCTATCCACCCTATCCGTTACCCTTAATATCTTATAAACTTCGATCAGATCATTCCTTAACCTTCGAAACTCCAGAGAATACAACCCCAATTTGTGTAATCTCTCCTCGTAACTTAACCCTTGAAGTCCGGGTATCATTCCAGCAAACCTACGCTGCATTCCCTCCAAGGCCAATATGTCCTTCCGAAGGTGCGGTGCCCAGAACTGCTCACAGTACTCCAGGTGCGGTCTAACCAGGGTTTTGTATAGCTGCAGCATAACTTCTGCCCCCTTGTACTCTAGTCCTCTAGATACAAAGGCCAGCATTCCATTAGCCTTATTGATTATTTTCTGCACCTGTTCATGACACTTCAATGATCTATGTACCTGAACCCCTAAGTCCCTTTGGGCATCCACTGTTTTTAAACTTTTTACCATTTAGAAAGTACCCTGTTCTATCCTTTTTTGATCCAAAGTGGATGACCTCACATTTGTCCACATTGAATTCCATTTGCCACAGTTTTGCCCATTCACCTAATCTATCAATATCGCTTTGTAATTTTATGTTTTCATCTACACTGCTTACAATGCCACCAATCTTTGTATCATCGGCAAATTTAGATATGAGACTTTCCATGCCTTCATCTAAGTCGTTAATAAATAGTGAATAATTGAGGCCCCAAGACAAGTATCATAGTCTTGTAGATTTTTTCCTTCAAGTATTTATCCAATTTCCATTTGAAAGTCACTACTGAATCTGTTTCCACCACCCTTTCAGGCTGTGCATTCCAGCTCATTAAAACTCACTGAGTAAAAAATGCTTCCTGTGTCGCCTCTGGCTCTTTTGGCGATCACCTTAAACTTGTGTCCTCTGGTTACGGACCCTTCTGCCACTGGAAACAGTTTCTCCTTATTTACTCTGTCAAAACCGTTCATGATTTTGGACACCTCTATCAAATTTCCCCTTAACCTCTCTTTTCTGAGGAGAACAACGCCAGCTTCTCCAGTCTCTCCACGTAACTGAAGTCACTCATCCCTGGTACCATTCTAGTAAATCTCTTCTGCACCCACTCCAAGACCTTGACATCCTTCCTAAAGTGTGGTGCCCAGAATTGAACACACTACTCCAGCTGAGGCCTAACCAGTGTTTTATAAAGGTTTTACAACACCAAGTTATAGTCCAACGATTTTATTTGAAATTTACAAGCTTTCGGAGGCTTCCTCCTTCCTCAACCATTTGCTGGCTTTCTCTGCCTTCCGGATGTTTCGGCCTCTCTCTCTCTTTTTTTTCCTGTTTGTTTTTTTTTGTTGAATGTATATTCGGGGGCTCTGTAGGTAACACCTCTCTGTCTGAACACGGTGATTGCCTTGGCAACGGGCAGTTGCCAAGACTATCTGTAATCACCATGTATTGTTCTGTGATTTATAAATGCATAGGCTTCGAGGAATTCCTGACATTTACCTGAGGAAGGAGGAAGCCTCCGAAAGCTTGTAAATTTCAAATAAAATCGTTGGACTATAACTTGGTGTTGTAAAATTGTTTATAATTGTCAACCCCAGTCCATCACCGGCATCTCCACATTATAAAGGTTTAGCATAGCTTCCTTGCTTTGGTACTCTATGTCTATTAATAAAGCCCAGGATCACATATGCTTTTTTTTAAAAACAGCCTTTCCAACTTGTCCTGCCACCTTTGAAGATTTGTGTAAATACATCCCAGGTGTCTCTGTTCCTGCATTCCCTTTAATATTGTACCATTTAGTTTAGATTGTCTCGCCTCATTCTTCCTACCAAAATGTATCACTTCACATTTCTCTGCGTTAAATTTCATCTGCCATGTGTCAGCCCATTTCACCAGTCTGTCGATGTCCTCCTGAAGTCTATTACTATCCTCAACATTGTTTACTACATTCCCGAGTTTCATGTCATCTGCAAACTTTGAAATTATACCCTCTATACCTAAATCTAGGACATCAATATATATTAAAAAGAGCAGTAATCCTAATACTGACCCCTAGGGAACACCACGGTATACTTCCCTCCAATCTGAAAAACAACCATTCATCTCTACTCTCTGCTTTCTGTCCCTTAGCCAATTTGGTATCCACGCTGCTGCTGTCCCTTTAAAAGAGGGAGCTGTTCCAATGGGACAGTCTTCACCTGAACCATGCTGGGACCAGTGTTCTGGAAAACCGAATAACTAGGGCGGTAGAGAAGGCTTTAAACTAAATAGAGGGGAGGAGGGCTCAGGTGGGGCGAAGTTTAGATTGATAAAGAGAAAAGACAAGGAAGTAATACAGGAAAGTGATGGGGGTAATGATAAACAGAGTGTGTCAGGAAGGGACAGAGTGTACAAACATAAGAGTGCACTAGCAAATGGGGCCGGGGTGGGAAAGAATGGTAAAAAGACAAAATTAAAGGTTCTTTATCTGAATGCGTGCAGCATTCGTAATAATATAGATGAATTGACGGCACAAATAGAAACAAATGGGTATGATCTCGTGGCCACTACAGAGATGTGGTTGCAAGGTGACCAAGGTTGGGAGCTAAATATTCAGGGTAATTTAACATTTCGGAAGGATAGGAAAAAAGATAAAGGTGGTGGGGTAGCTCTGTTAATAAAGGATGAAATTGGTATAATAGTGAGAAATGATCTTGGCTCAGAAGATTAAGATGTCAAATCAATTTGGGTGGAGGTAAGAAATAGCAAGGGAAAGAAATCACTGGTGGGAGTAGTATATAGGCCCCCCAACAGTAGCTGCACTGTAGGGTAAAATATAAATCAGGAAATAAGGGGGGCTTGTAAAAAAGGTAATGCAATAATCATGGGCGATTTTAACTTCCACATAGATTGGACAAATCAAATTGGCAAAAATAGCCCTGAGGAGGTGTTCACAGAGTGTATTAGGGACTGTTTCTTAGACCAATACTTCAGGGAACCAACCAGGGAACAGGCCATTGTGGATCTGGAAATGGGTAACGAAACAGGATTAATTAATGATCTCAAAGTAAAGGATCTCTTGGGAAGCAGTGATCATAACATGATAGAATTTCACATCCAGATTGAGAGCGAGGATCTTGGGTCTGAAACTACTGTATTAAACTTAAATAAGGGCAATTATAAAGGAATGAGGGCGGAATTGGCTAAAGTGGACTGGGTAAACAGATTAGATGGTATGATGGTGGATAAGCAGTGGCAAATATTTAAAAAGATATTTTACGACTCGCAACAAAAATATATCCCTGTGAGGAGGAAAGACTCCACGAAAAGGGTGAACCGACCATGGCTAACTAAGGAAGTCAAGGGTGGTATCAGGTTAAAAGAAAAACCATACAGCATGGCAAAGATTACTGGTAAGCCCGAAGATTGGGAAAACTTTAAAAACCAGCAAAGGATGACTAAAAGAATAATAAAGAGGGAGAAAATAAATTATGAGAGTAAACTAGCAAGAGATATAAAAACTGATAGTAAAAGCTTCTACAAGTATATAAAAAGGAAGTAAACATTGGTCCCTTAGAAGACAAGACTGGGGAAATAATAATGGAAAACAAGGAAATGGCAGAGGAATTGAACAGATATTTTGTATCTGTCTTCACAGTAGAAGACATTAATAACATATCAATAATAGTAGAAAATCAAGGGGCAAAGGGGAGGGGGGAACTAAAAACAATCACTATCACTGGAGAAAAAGTACTAGGTAAACTAATGGGTCTAAAGGCTGACAAGTCCCCTGGACCTGATGGCTTGCATCTGAGGGTCTTAAAGGAAGTGACCACAGAGATAGTGGATGCATTGGTTGTAATCTTCCAGAATTCACTAGATTCTGGAAAGGTCCCAGCGGATTGGAAAACGGCAAACGTAACACCCCTATTCAAGAAGGGAGTGAGACAGAAAGCAGGTAACTATAGACCAGTTGGCCTAACATCTGTCATTGGGAAAATGCTAGAATCCATTATTAAGGAAGTAGTTGCAGGACATTTGAAGACTCATAATACAATCAAGGAGAGTCAACATGGTTTTATGAAGGGGAAATCATGTCCGACAAATTTATTAGAGTTCTTTGAGGAAGTAACAGGCAGGGTGGATAAAGGGGAACCAATGGATGCAGTATATTTGGATTTCCAAAAAACATTCGATAAGGTGCCACATAAAAGATTATTGCACAAGATAAGAGCTCATGGTGTTGGGGGTAATATACTGGCATGGATAAAGGATTGACTAACTAACAGAAAGCAAAGAGTTGGGATAAAAGGGTCATTTTCAAAATGGCAATCTGTAACTAGTGGGGTGCCGCAGGGATCAGTGCTGGGGCCTCAACTATTTACAATATATATCAATGACTTGGATGAAGGGCCAGAGTGTCTTGCGGCCAAATTTTCTGATGATACAAAGATAGGTGGAAAAGCAAGTTGCGATGGGGACACAAAGTGTCTGCAAAGGGATATTGACAGGTTAAGCGAATGGGCAAAAATTTGGCAGATGGAATATAATGTGGGAAAATGTGAAGTCATTCACTCACTTTGGGAGGAAAAAAGTAAAAAAGCAAAATATTATTTGAATGGAGAAATACTACAAAATGCTGCGGTAAAGAGGGATCTGGGTGTCCTCGTACATGAAACACAAAAAGTCAACATGCAGGTGCAGCAGGTAATCCGGAAGGCAAACGGAATATTGGCCTTTATTTCTTGGGGGATGGAGTATAAAAGCAGGGAAGTCATGTTACAACTGTTCAGGGAGCTGGTGAGACTACACCTGGAGTACTGTGTACAGTTCTGGTGCCCTTATTTAAGGAAGGACATATTTGCATTGGAGGCAGTTCAGAGAAGGTTCACTCGGTTGATACTGGGTATGTAAGGGTTGTCTTATGAGGAAAGATTGAACAGGTTGGGTCTATGCTCATTGGAGTTTAGAAGAATGAGAGGAGATCTTATTGAAACATACAAGATTCTGAGGGGACTCGATAGGGTAGATGCTGAGAGGATGTTATCCCTCATGGGGGAATCTAAAACTAGGGGACATAGTCTCAGAATAAGGGGTCGCCCGTTTAAGATGGAAATGAGGAGGAATTTCTTCTCCCAGAGGGTCATGAATCTTTGGAATTCTTTACTCCAAAAAGCTGTGGAGGTTGAGTCATTGAATACATTCAAGGCTGAGTTAGACAAATTTTTGATCAGCAAGGGAGTCAAAGGATATGGGGAAAGGGTGGGAAAGTGGAGTTGAGGTAAAAAAAAAATCAGATCAGCCCTGATCTCACTAAATGGCGGAGCAGGCTCGAGGGGCCGAATGGTCGATTCCTGCTCCTATCTCTTATGGTCTTATAATCTCATGGGCTTTAATTTTGCTAACAAGTCTATTATGTGGTACTTTGTCAAATGCCTTTTGAAAGTCCATATACATATCAACCACACTACCCCCATCAACCCTCTCCTAACTCAATCAAGTTGGTTAAACACAATTTTTCTTTAACAAATCTGTGCTGACTTCCATTTATTAGCCCATATTTTTCCTCGTGCCAATAAACAGTTTCCCCACCATCGACGTTCGGCTGGGTTTATCCCTCTCCCTTTTTTGAACGGGGGTGTAACATTTGCCATCCTCCAGTCCTCTGGCACTATCCCCATATCTAAGGAGGGTTAGAAGATTGTGGCCAGAGCCTCCGCAATTTCCACCCTTACTTCCCTCAGTAACCTAGGATGCATCCCATCTGGACCGAATGACTTTTTTACTTTGAGTACTGCCAATCTTTTAAGTACCTCATCTTTATATATGTTTAGCCTATCCAATATCGCTGCTACCTCCTCCTTCACTGCTACATTGAATTATGAAGTGTGACAGAAAATCTGTTGCTCCTCCACTACCTCGGAATTTGCAAAAGCTGGGATCTCAAAAGTTTCTTCATTTGTTTTTAAACTGTGGAGTAGAGTTTCCGCTTTGGGCGCAATTGGGAATTGGGTGCAAACTGCACCCGAAAATTGCGCCAGCTAGGTTACAGTTCGAGGTTCCACTAAAATGCATCTGCATAATCACAAACGTAAAATCTTCCACGAACCAGCTTAACAGAGCGTAATTGTTTATTTTTTTCTTTGCAATAAAAAATATTCATTGATGTATTTAAGATGAATTTGAGAGTGGTAACCTGTTGCAGTTTCATTAATACAGCTGAAAATGGGTTTATCACAAAAAAATAAGCATTTTTAATAAGTGCTCAGTCCTCCACCTGTGAGTAAATCACCGAAAGTGACTTTAAAAAACTGTACTGAACCATTTACTACTTTCATTGGTGTACACTAGTCAGTTTCTTAGTAAATTAAATATTTTATAATATGTAAAAACGTTTGAAACGTGACTATTAGTGCCTGCGTGCCTAAGAAAACTAGCATAATTTGAAGAGCCTCCACAAACGGCCACAAACAGTCGCAATCGGCAGAAACTCGCCATCCTCGTTATTTTGATTGGGGGCATGGCCAATTTTGTGGGTGGGGCCGGCTTCAGCGCAATGATCTTTGAAACTGTACAAAAGATCACGGAAACTCGAATTACACTGGATGCAATTGATAAAACCAGCGCAATCTAGCGAAAACTCTACTGAGAAATACAAAGAGATATGAATGGCATTAGTTGAAATGTAAAGTGATTTTTTTCTGGCAAAGCCCCCTTTCATAGTCAATTACTGTGGTAACTGTCCATGTAATTTATGGTGCTGAGCGATTAACCTAAATTTGAATTTTTATCTCTGCATAAATGTAGAAAGTAAAAAAGGGAATCAGATTCCTGACTGGAAGTAACAAACGAGAAGAGTTTTTACAACCTTCACTTCTGCATCATTTACTGATCCCTTTTCCACTGATTTTTTTTTCTAAGGTGCTGTAGAATTGAGGCAGAATTCAAAAAGTTAATGCATCTGCTTTATATAGATCGTATAATCAAAATGACTGCCATATCGCATATACTGTGAAGTGGGATTCAACAAGGTTTGAAATGAATACCGGGTGGTTTTATATTTGAGTTTGGTTCCCAGGAGAGCAGCACTGAAACAGTGGTCCATGATTTCCACATGCCACTCTCCTCTATTTACCTTGCTTGCTAAATAAATGTTGTGGTAAGCTGTTTTTTTTCTTACAACGTGGACCTAAGCTTTCCATACCTCCATAATTTTTGTAGCTGCACATGCATTAACAGGGAAGCTATCTGCTTCAGTGTTCAAAAGAACAGTACAAGAAAATAAAAGTGCAGCTGAATGTTATGATTGTCTGTCACACAAAAATGCACTGGGTAGGTCCGCACAATAATATTGTAACTGTGATATTGTGACTCTGTAAAACTTAATTCAAATACGACAAGACAATGGAATCTAGCTTTGCATATTTAAAGGCAAGTGGAGGCCTGATAACAGTTCACAGGACTCACAAAAATGAGGGTCTTTGATGCCTTCAGGAATATGGAAATCTCCCACTTTATATTAGAGAGAGCAGACAACACCCACCATACATCTGGCACCAATTCCACTCTATCAATGTAAACCGCCTACTGATCCAATGACCAAGGCCAGCACATTTAGTAACAGACAAGTAACAAAGGAAGTGTGAGTGGAGCAATTTACTACTGAATACATTCCAACAATAGCACATGGTAAACAACATTCTAAATTCAGAAAGGCTATTGTTCAAGCTTTTTTAAAAAAAACATCTTAGATGTGTCAATAAGAAAATAAAAAAAGCAAATGCACAACAGGTCTATTGAAATGTTCTGATCTTGGGTCAACACCCAAAATGTTAATCTATTGTTTCTCCTTACAGATACTGACAGGCCCGTGGTGTGTTTTCAGCATTTTACTTTTATCTCAGATTTCTAGAAGGAAAGAAAGAACTTGCATTTTAAAGCTTCTTTCATCAGCTCAGGACATCCCAAAGCCCTTCGCAGCCTATGAAATACTTTTGAAGTGTAGTTTTGAAGTCACTGGTGTAATGTAGGGAAAGATAGCAACCAATTTACACAGTGAGATCCCTCGAACAGCAGTGAGTTAAGTAACCTGATGATCTGCTTTAGTAGTGTTGGTTATGGGATGAATGTTGGTCAGGATACCAGGATCTTTTATGTCCACTTAAGAGCTTGGTTTAACATCTCATCCGAAAGATGACAACTCAGACAATGCAATCCATCACCCTAAACATTCACTCCCTTCACCACCGGAGCACTGTGGCTGCAGTGTGTACCATCCACAGGATGCACTGCAGCAACTCGCCAAGGCTTCTTCGGCGAGTTGCTGCAGTGCATCCCAAACCCGCGACCTCTACCACCTAGAAGGACAAGGGCAGCAGGCACATGGGAACAACACCACCTGCACGTTCCTCTCCAAGTCACACACTATCCCGACTTGGAAATATATTGTCGTTCCTTCATCGTCGCTGGGTCAAAATCCTGGAACTCCCTTCCTAACAGCACTGTGGGAGAACCTTCACCACACGGACTTCAGCAGTTCAAGAAGGTGGCTCACCACCACCTTCTCGAGGGCAATTAGGGATGGGCAATAAATACTGGCCTCACCAACGACGCCCACATCCCATGAACGAATAAAAAAAACACTGCTCTGAAGTGTCAGCATAGATTATATGGCTCAAGTCTCTGAAGTGGGGCTTGAACTCACGACCTTCTGATTCAGAGGTGAGAGTGTTGCCAATGAGCCACTCTGAGGCTAACATCTATTTTTAGTTTCTATAGTGATCCCTCAGTGGGTACAATTTATTTCTTTCAATTTGGTTATCTATTAACTGCCATTATAAAAAGCCAAGTGTTGCAACATTGAATCACTGTAGTTGGTCTGCAAATCAGTAATTTTTACTACAGATCAGCGAAGCTGGTCAGCTGTCTTGTAGTTCAGCAGCCTTAATATTAAGCTCTGTTCCAAATAATCCCCCCTGAATGTTTATTCATTAATTACTACTTTCACTAGTAGCATGTGAAAGTTTTTTTTAAACAACATATTTTTCTTAGTCTAGTTCAGGTTGATTTAAAGTAACACTACAAAATACAGAACTGATAATGACCAAGTAAAACAGCCTATATTAATTCAGGACCAGTGTTTCATACAAAGAACAAGTTAACACAATATATATGAAAACATGCACTGAGGGTCAGTCCCCCTAGACCAACAGGATTCAATCTCATAGAACAATCGTACTTTCAGATTCCCACTGTCCACAAAATGGCCCACACTCCCCAGTGATCTGAAAAATTACTGCACAACAAAGCAGAACAAAGGGGTGTTTTTCATTCGAGCAGTGATGCTCGTGACAGGTTTAGAATGCAACCAATCCATAAAGTTCAATAAGGACATGGTAATCCTGCAGATCAGCAAAAACACACTCTCTCCCTAAGCTCAATTTTCTTTCAAGTCCTGGCTCCTGATGAAAGTTATAGATGTTAAACTGGAACAAAACTGTTTGAGTATGAAATACCATTCATTCAGTATATGACGAATACTTAACTCAGTGCTGACCAGAAAGAAATTAATTCCAGTACATTGTATCAAATATTACTGAAGTTAGGCATTGCCAACTTGCAACTGCAAAAATGAAGCCACCCTAAAAAGATAGACAAAATAATTTTTACTTTAAAATAATTTAAAAGTGTGCCTTGGATTCAAAGGATGTTTAGCCAAGATGTTAGTTTTGTGTTCCTGGTTGAGGCTGAATGTAAATTTATAGTACAGAACATGGTGACCAATGTATGTAAACAACAACAACTTGCATTTATATAGTGCCTTTAACATAGTAAAACATCCTAAGGTGCTTCACAGGAGCGTTATCGAACAAAATTTGACACGAGCCACATAAGGAGATATTAGGACGTGACCAACAAGTTGGTCAAAGAGGTAGGTTTTACGGAACGTCTTTAAGGAGGAGAGGTAGAGAGGCGGAGAGGTTTAGGGAGGGAATTCCAGAGCTTACGGCCAATGGTGGAGCGATTAAAATCAGGAATGCGCAAGAGGACATAATTGGAGCAGCGCAGAGATCTCGGAGGGTTGTAGGGCTGGAGGAGATCACAGAGAAAGGCAAGGGCAAGGCCATGGAGGGATTTGAAAACGAGGATGAGAATTTTAAAAATCGAGACGCTGCCGTATCTGGAGCCATCGTAGGTCAGCGAGTCAGAGGTGATGGGTGAACGAGACTTGGTGGAAGTTAGGATACGGACAGCAGAGATTTGGATGAGCTGAAGTTTATAGAAGGTGGAAGATGGGAGACTGGGCAGAAGAGCATTGGAACAGTCGAGTCTAGAGATAACAAAGGCATGGATGAAGGTTTCAGCAGCAGATGAGCTGAGGCAGGGGCGGCAACGAGCGATGTTACGGAGATGGAAGCAGGCGGTCTTGGTGATGGAGCGGGTGTGTGGTCAGAAGCTCATCTCAGGGTCAAGCAGGACACCAAGATTGCGAACAGTCTAGTTCAGCCTCAGACAGTGGCCAGGGAGAGGGATGGAGTCGGTGGCTCGGGAATGGAGTTTGTGGCGGGGACAAAAGACAATGACTTCTGTCTTCCCAATGTTTTGTTGGAGGAAATTTCTGCTCATCCAGTACTGGATATCGAACTAGCAGTGTGACAATTCAGAGACAGTGGAGGGGTCGAGAGAGGTGGTGGTGAGGCAGCTGGGTGTGGTCAGCGTACAAGTGTTTACTGATGATGTTGCTGAGGGGCAGCATGTAGATGAGAAATAGGAGGGGGCCAAGGAGGGATCCTCGGGGGATTCCAGAGGTAACAAAAGCGGGAGCAGGAAGAGACACCGTTGCAGGTGATTCTCTGGCTACGACTGGATACATAAGAACAGAACGAGGTGAGCACAGTCCCACTCCCCTGGACGACGGAGGAGAGGCTTTGAAGGAGAAAGGTGAGGTCAACCGCGACAAAGGCTGCAGCAGAGCATGGAGGAGGAGGGATAGTTTACCATGGTCACAGTCACATAGGATGTAATTTGTGACTTTGGTAAGGGCCGTTTCAGTACCGTGGCAGGGGCAGAAACTTGATTGGAGGGATTCAAACATGGAGTTGCAGGAAAGATGGGCACAGATTTGGGAGGCGACAACACGTTCAAGGACTTGAGAGGAAAGGGAGGTTGGAGACGGGGCGATAGTTTGCAAGGACAGAGGGGTTGAGAAGAGGATGATGACGGCAGATTTGAAGAGGGCAGGGACAGTTCCTGAGGAGAGGGAACCTTAACAACATCAGCTAACATGGGGGCCGAGAAGGGAAGTTGGGTGGTCAGCAGTTTGGTGGGAATAGGGTCCAGGGAGCAGGAGGTGGATCACATGGACAAAATGAGCTCGGAGAGGGCACTAGGGGAGATAGGAGAGAAACTAGAGAAAGATGCGAGTTCAGGGCGAGGGCACGAGGCAATCTTGAGGGAAGTTTGGCTTGGTGGGCTGGGGAAAGAAGGGGAGCAGCAGAGGTGGAGGCAGCTGAACGGGTGGTCTCAATCTTAGTGACAAAGAAGTCTATGAGTTCCTCGCACATCCTGTTGGAGGGGAGGGGTTTAAGAAGATAGTTAGTAGTGAAGAGAAACCGGGGGTTATCTTTGCATTCCAGGATGATCCTGGAATACTGAGCAGTTTTTGGCAGAGGAGAGCAGGACCCAATAGGGCTTTACGTGGTCCAGCCAAATCTGGCGATGAAGGGCTAAACCATTTGTCTGCCATAAACATTCAAGTCTGCATCCTTTGGACTTAAGGGAGCAGAGATGAAGGCCATACTCGGGGGAACTACCAGGGTGAGATAGAGTAATGATTTTAATGGGGACTAGGCCATCAAAGGTGGCGGTGAGGGTGTGATTGAGCAGGTCAGTAGCTGCAGAAATGACATGGTGAATGGAGAGCCAAAGGCTAGACAGGCTAGAATTCGAAAGTGTCGTTGTAAGTGACTTGGGGGAAGAGTTATTTCCAGGGGTGGACACATAAGAAAGTGCGGTCAAGAGGGGGAAGGGGGATGTGGGTGGCGAGGGATACAAGGAAGTGATCAGAGATGGCCTTATCTGTAATTGACAGAAGAAAGAAAGAAAGAAAGAAAGAAAGAAAGAAAGAAAGAAAGAAAGAGGGAAAAAAAGGGGTGATAGAAGTGATGGGCTCAGGTCCGGAGCAGCAGCCAAAATGCGCACCTGAATGGATGCAGGGAAACTCAAGTTACATAGGCGTGGTTACGTAGCAAGATTAGGATTGATATGTTCTGGTAATACAGAAGATAGTAAATTCAATGTTGATTGTTCTATTCACATGGGTCCACCTCTAAACATTGTTATTATATCCAGATTTGACAGGTAATATAGTTTAGAAAATAACATGATTTAGAGATCAGCTAAGAGATAATCGATTGCTCTTTCAAAACTGTCTCCAAGATTCATCCAACTGTGCATTATAATTTGGGTACTTTGCTATGATGAATTAGTTAATAGCAAATATCTATTTCTAAACTCTACTTTCCTCAACTGAGCAGCTACAAATGTGAGACCACTCAAATAATCTGGTGTCTGCATCAACAGTTTGAAGATGAGATTACTCTAAGTAGCTAAAAGTGAAGGAGAGGAGAGCATAATCTTAAATTTTTGGTTGATTCTTAATGATCAGATCTTACAAAGAAGGAACTGTAGTTTGATAAATAGAATCTGCTGGAACAATTAGGAACTGTTAGGTAAACTTGTATTCAGATCTTGGAAAGCTAGTTCCAATAGTAGCAAGTATAGTAGCTGAGCAACCCTAAAATACACAGATTAAGTACAGCAATGCTTTCAAGTTTACTCGTTTGATTAATAGACAACACTGTTCAACACTGTGGAGTTAAATGGAGTGCGCAACTAGGATCATTTCATGAGGATAATGATTCTAACAGTACGAATTCGATCCATAAACAAGGTTGGGAGAGACATCCTCCTAACAAAAATTCAGGGAGAGCTGGGCGAGGGGGGCAGAGGAGGCAGAGTCTCAAGAGAGGGGCAAGGGGAGGCAGCGAGGGGCGAGACCCCGCGGGGCAGGGCAAGAGACAGACAGAGAAAGTCGACAGAAATGACTGAGACAACAGAGTTAGAGAGACTGTTTTTTTTTGGAAACCCAAAAGAAATAGATTCAGAAAGTAAACCAAGGTTTTAATCTGATCCACGATTAATGGGAGAAGTGGTTGGATCCTTTTCCAAGACTCAACGTTGGCATACACATGCATGCCCTGGACACCCCGGTGGCTATGATGGGCATCTGAAGTAGTTTAGAGACATGCTCAGTGGGCAGGCCATTATCATTATCTAATATGCCCAAGTGTCCAATACAGTTTGCCCCATGTACACTATTTCTTCTTGTTGCAAAAAAGATTCAGAGTATACTACACAGAGGTGGGATTTTCCCCTAAATTCTGAAATTGGTCTGTTCCTTACGGGGGTAATAGATTTATTCCCGAACGTGATGGTTACTGCAGCTTTGCAACAGCATCTGCTGAATCAATCTCTTGTTGTAAGAATAAATGAGACTAGTGATATGGGCCCATCATATTGCTGTGTTTTGCTCCCCACACAGCAGGAGAATTCATTTACTTGCAGATATTGTCGCCCATTACATATGGCCCTCCTACTCTTTCAGGCTACACATCTGTATTCTAACCAAATCTGTCATTTCAATTAGAGTATTAAAAGTCTATTATTTGTTATAGTTCTTGGCATTATTCAGCTACCATTGAATTCACACTACTTATCAGAACAATAGCAATGATAGTTTGATAATTTTCACACATTAGCTCTTCATTCCAGGTTTTAAATTGTATGAGTAGGTTTAGATTATCGTGATATGACTGGCAGGCCAACTGACACTAATTCCCAAAAGGTCCCATTTTCTAAAAATGCTATTTAAATTATACTAATACTGCAAAGGAACCACAGTCAGAACAATCTTCTATGATGCTTAATTTCAGCTGACAATCCACGAAACATTACCAAAATGCTGTGTCAGTGTTATTATCCCTCCCTTCACACAATTAGAAGTCCAATTTACTTTTCTTGACCATTATTAGCGAGCATGGAAGTAGATTGTTACATTATGAAACTTAATTACAATAAACTAAATGATGACCATAAATAATAAAAATAAAACACAAGTGTCCTTAATCCGTTATTGGCTGATCTCTGGCGGGTAAGCCTGTTTATGCATTTATGATGAATGAATTACGAAGGGATGGTCCACCAGCAGCATTTGCAGTGCTGTCCCACTTCACAAGGTGAAAAACAGCAGACAGGTGTTTCCTCAAAACAGAGCATAGTGCACCAAATAACTAAACGCTGTGCATTTGCTAATTAATTTTCAGTTATTTTGGTGATCTTCATGGCATGTTCAAGAAAATCTGTTCTAAATTCAAAGTTGAATTATCATGCAGGCTTCTATCCAGAAAGTGCAGGCTGCCAAAAAGTGAAAGATATGTTGCACAAAATTGCCTATTATAGAATATGCTGGAAGTACACAGCAGGTCTGTCAACATCTGTAAAGAGAAAAGACAAGTTAACGTTAACTTGTCGTTTTTCTTTACAGATGCTGATTGAATACAAAAAAGACTTGAAAAGAAAAAGACTTGCATTTGTATAAGAACATAAGAAATAGGAGCAGGAGTAGGCCATACGGTCCTTCGAGCCTGCTCCGTCATTCAATAAGATCATATAGCTGTACTTCAACCTCAACTCCACTTTCCCGCCCCATCCCTTGATTCCCTAACTGTTCAAAAATCTATCGATCTCAGTTTTGAATATACTCAACGACTGAGCATCCACAGCCCCCTGGGGTAGAGAATTCCAAAGATTCACAACCCTTTGAGTGAAGAAATTTTTCCTCATCTCGATCCTAAATGGATGACCCCTAGTTCTAGACTCTCCAGCCAGGGGAAACAGCCTCGGAGCATTTACCCCTATCAAGCCCTCTAAGAATTTTACATGTTTCAATGAGGTCACCTCTCATTCTTCTAAACTCCAGAGAATATAGGCCCATTCTACACAATCTTTCCTCATAGGACAACCCTCTCATCCCAGGAATCAATCTAGTGAACCGTCATTGCACCCCCTCTAAGGCAAGTATATCCTTCCTCAGGTAAGGAGATCAAAACTGGACACAGTATTCCAGGTGTGGTCTCACCAGAGCCCTATATAATTGCAGCAAGACTTCCTTAGGCTAACATACCGTTTTCTTCCTAATTGCTTGCTAAACCTGCATGTTAACTTGCTGTGATTCGTGTACAAGGACATCCAAATCCCTCTGAACATCAACATTTCTTAGTCTCTCACCTTTTAAAAAGTATTCTGCTTTTCTATTCTTCCCACCAAAGTAGATAATTTCACATTTCCCCACATTATACTTCATCTGCCAACTCCTCGCCCACTCATTTAACCTGTCTATATCCCTTTGCAGCCTCTTTCCGTCCTCCTCACGGCTTACTTCCCACCCAGCATTGTATCGTTAGCAAACTTGGATACATTACACTTTGTGCCCTCATTTAAGTCATAAATATATATTGTAAATAGCTGAGGCCCAAGCACTGATCCTTGCAGCACCCCACTAGTTACAGCCTGCCAACCTGAAAATGACCCAGTTTATTCCTACTCTGTTTTCTGTCCGTTAACCAATCCTCAATCTATGCTAATATATTGCCACCAATCACGAGCATTGTGTAACAACCTTTTATGTGGCGCCTCATCGAATGCCTTTTGAAAATCCAAATATACTACATCCACTGGTTCCCCCTTATCTACCCTGCTAGTTACAACCTCAAAAAACTAATAGAAGACAATTACAAATTATTTGTTTAATCTGTCTGCCATTTCCTTTTTCTCCATTATAATTTCTCCTGTCTCTGCCTCTAAGGGACCCATGTTTACTTTTGCTACTCTCTTCCTTATTACATACTTGTAGAAGCTCTTACAATCTGTTTTTATATTTCTTGCTAGTTTGCTCTCATTTTCTATTTTCTCCCTCTTTATCAATTTCTCGGTCACCCTTTGCTGATTTCTAAAACCCTCCCAATCCTTAGGCTTAATAGTCTTTTTGGCAACATTGTAAGCCTCTTTTAATCTCATTCTATCCTTAACTTCTCTAGTTAGCCACAGTTTGATCACTTTTCCTATGGAGTTTTTATTCCTCAAGGGAATGTAAATTCGTTGGGAATTAAAATTATTTCTTTAAATATTCGCCATTGCTTATCTACGGTCAAATCTTTTAATCTAATTTCCCAATCTACCTTAGCCAACTCACCCCTCATACCTATGTAATTAGCTTTGTTTAATTTAAGACCCTAGTTTCAGACTTAACTACATCACTCTCAAGCTCATTATGAAATTCTATCATATTACGATCACTCTGCCCCAGAGGATCCTTAACTGTAGGATTACTAATTAACCCTGTTTCATTACACAATACTAGATCTAAAATAGCCTATTCCATTGTTGCTTCCTCGACAGTTGTTCTCAAAAACTGTCTCAAACGCATTCCATGAACTCGTTCTCCAAATTACTTTTGCCAATTTGATTTGCCCAGTCTGTGTGAAGATTAAAGTTCCCCACAATTATTGCAATGCCCTTGTTACATGTTCCTCTAATTTCCTGATTCATACTCTGTCCACCATTATAACTACAGTTAGGAGGCCTATAAACTACTCCCACCGGTGTTTTCTGTCCCTTGTTATTTCTTAGCTTCATCCATACTGATTCTACATCCTGATTTTCTGAGCTAAGATCCTTTCTCACTACTGCCTTTATCTCATGTTTTATTATCAGGGCTACCTCCTCCCTCCTTTTCCATTTTGCCGATCTTTTCGAAAAGTCAAGTACCCTGGAATATTTAGTTCCCAATCTTGGTCACCCTGCAACCACGTCTCAGTAATGGCTAATAGATCAAACCCATTTATCTCTATTTGTGCCGTTAATTCATCTATCTTGTTACGAATGCTTCATGCACTCAGATATAGCGCCTTTAATTTTAACTTTCTACTATTTTTCTCCGATGTGACCTTATTCACTGCTGCACTATTACCTTTGTTAAAATCTCTGTCCCTTCCTGACATACTCTGCTTGTTTTTGGCCAAATCGCTACTCCGCTCTACAGCCTTGACTTTTCTCTTTAGACGTATAAATTTACCCTTACCTGAACCCTTCCCCCCTCTTAGTTTAAAGCCCTATATAGCACTTTTTACAACCTCAGGACGACCCAAAGCGCTTTACAGCGAATGAAATATTTTTGAAGTGTAGTCACTGTCGTAATGTAGGAAACGCGGCAGCCAATTTGCACACAGCAAGCTCCTAGAAACAGCAAAGTGATAATGATCAGATAATCTGTTTTTTTGTAAAAGTGATATTGGTTGAGGAATAAATATTGGCCAGGACACTGGGCATAACTCCCTTGCACTTCTTCGAAATAGTACTGTGGGATCTTTTACATCCACCTCAGAGGGCAGACAGAGCCTCGGTTTAACGTCTCATCTGAAAGACGGCACCTCCAACAATGTAGCACTCCCTCAGCACTGCACTAGAACGTCAGCCTAGATTTTGTGCTCAAGTCTCGAGTGGGACTTGAACCCACGACCTTCTGATTCAGAGGCAAGAGTGCTACCAGCTGAATCATGGCTGACGGCAAGATCACAAGATACATACAGGTGAGGAAGGCCATTCGTCCCATCTTAATTCATCAATTCCGAACAACCCCACACTTCCCCTGCCATTACTGAATCTTGTTTCTTGATTCCATGGAATTTTGCCTCCACTACTCTATTGCGAAGTCCATTCCAAGTGTAGATCACCCTGTGTGTGAAGAATAACTTTCTGGTACTAATCCTAAAGTCACTTTTTACGAGTTTGAATACGAGTCCCTTTGTTCTACTCCCACGATTTAATTTATACTATTCTGGATTAACCTTTTCTATACCATTTACTATCTCATACACCCCTGCAAGATCACGTCTCAGATGCCTTGGTTAGTGGCTGAAAAACCCAAGTTTCTCCCTTTTTTCTTCATAACTCAAATTTCTAAGACAAGTGATCAGCCTTGTGGCCCTTTTCCCTCTAACACTTGAATGTCTCCATTATTTCTCGAAGACCAGAACTGGGCATAATACTCAAGGTGCGGTTTGAACAGCGCATTGTACCGTTTGATCACGACTTCCTCTGACTTGGGTTAAAGGTAGTTACTCAAGCTGGCAAAAGATAGGAAGTGGTGTTCCACAAGGTTTGGTGCTCGGACCACTGTTGTTCACTATTTACATAAACGATTTGGACTCGGGAATCGGAAGTATAATTTCAAAATTTGCGGATGACACCAAATTGGAAGGTATAGTTAATACCGAGGAGGACTGCGACAAAATACAGAAAGACATTAATAAATTTGCAGAATGGGCATGCAATTGGCAAATGAATTTCAAAAAAGATTAGTGTGAGGTGGTACATTTTACGAGGAAGAATGAGGCCACATACTCCTTGGAAAATAAGAGTATAAATGGGGTAGATGAGCAGAGGGATCTGGAGTACAGATACAAAAATCACTAAAAGTAGTGACGCTCGTTAATAAGGCATTAAAAAAAGCAAACAAATCACCGGGGTTCATTTCTAGAGGGATAAAATTGAAAAGCAGGGAAGTTATGTTAAACTTGTATAGAACCTTGCTTAGACCACATTTGGAGTGCTGTGAACAGTTCTGATCTCCACATTGTAAGAAGGATAGAGAGGCACTGGAGAAGGTGCAAAAAAGATTTACTAGGATGATACAAGAACAGAGAAGTTATACCTATCAGGAAAGATTGAACAGGCTGGGGCTCTTTTCTCCAGATAAGAGAAGGCTGAGGGGTGATCTGATAGTGGTTTTTAAGATTAAAGGGTTTGATAGGGTAGATGTAAAGAAAATGTTTCCACTTGTGGGGGAGACTAGAACTAGGGGCCATAAATATAAGATAGTCACTAATAAATCTAGTATGGAATTAAGGAGAAACTTCTTTACCCAGAGAGTAGTTAGAATGTGGAACTCACCATCACAAGGAGTAGTTGAGGCGACTAGCATAGATGCATTTAAAGGGAAGCTAGATAAACACATGAGGGAGAAAGGAATAGAAGGATATGTTGATGGGGTTACATGAAGAAAGGTGAGAGGAGGCTCATGTGGAGCATAAATACCAGCATGGACCTGCTGCGCTGAATGGCCTGTTTCTGTGCTGTACGTTCTATTTAATGCTATACATTCTACTGTTTTGACTATATAGTTGAATATTCTGTTGGCTTTGTTGATTGCTGCTCAGCATTTGTTCGACATGCTGAGCGTTGCGACTATTAAAGCTCTTAGGTCTGTTAATTTCATCCTTGGCTATTTCATCATCATTACCATATTACCTGGTTTTGTTTCAGATTTCCAGCAGTTGCATGTTTTTTTTAAGTTTTGCCTGCTATTTTATATTTTTTCTTCAAAGTGAGTTAAGCTCCTTTTTAGTTAACATGTAATTTACTATCCCTATGTCATATGAAATATTGGCTGAAATAAAAGATATGTTTTTTTTCAACCTGCTGCTGAAAAGGTAATAAAGCTGCTTTTCCTGATGGTTTTGTTAGGTTCACTTAGCATGGAGTTGAGTCATTAAAGTCAGGAAGTTATTTCAATACAACATCAGAGTATTTTATTGCAACAACTGTGTATTCAACACGGTTATTCAACATGCTCTGCTCAGCGGATGGCAAAACAAGTTTCTTCGATGATTCACCACTGATACAGCATTAAGGGAGAGGCAGGGCGTCAGGACTGAGGGTGCAGGCAAGTTGGTGTTTCATTTCAAAACAGCCAGAGAATTATACCTCTTTCAGTACTGGAAAGAATTTCATATCTCATTCACAGAAGCAGCTGAAATATTCTGTCCCATGCTAAAACAATACACTATTGGAGTCACAGTGCCGCTAACCTGGTCGAGACAACTGAATCCCACTAATAAATAAATGCAAACATACATATTCATATGGATTGCCGATCAATTACTACAACTGAACGATCACTACGGTGATTAAAACTAAATTTCACTCCATAACAAAATACAGGCAAAAGAAACCAAATGAAAGTGAACTGATGTGAAATGCAGAATGTTCCTTATCACAGGCAGACATCACCGACACCGAGCTTCTAAAAAATGGCACAACTGATAGAAAATTAATACGATTCATGACATTCTAGCAGGGACCCACCACCAGGTTTCAATTTGATTCATGAAACAATTCTCACCCTTGAAATGGAAAGCTATGTATTGCTTACCTTAACAGTAGGCTTTTTGGTTGCAAACCCTCTGAACCATCCTGAAACACAAACAAAAGCGGGCTGTCAGTCAAGAAAAAATATCCAGGTGTGTCACCTTAGTGGATCTTTACCAGGGCAAATTATAGTCAACATTACTTTAAGTGAGAAGAGTGCATTGACTTTCAAAGAAACTGACTTAGAATTTTGGAAAACATGGAGGAGGGAGTGGAAAACCTTGGGTAAAAAACACAATGAAGTACTGATAAAGGGTTTTACCTCAAGTTATAACATAACTGTAGACATATCATTTAGCTCCAATATCTAGGTTCGATCTGTACGATGAACTCCTATCTTTCCCTTTCATATTGTCCTGTCTCCTCCCCAATATATCTCATTTTGAATTTGTTTCTTTTTACTTTACATGTGCTCTAGTGGATCAGAGTGGAAGCACTAAAATAATAAAACTTAAAATGAGATTGAGATGAAAGCTGAAACCAAGAGGCCCAAAAAAATAATAGGAAAAAAAAGTGAGATACAAGTGAGGTACAAAACAAAATGAATGCAAGGTGTCTGAGTTGGAACCTAAAATTCAAGCACTATAAAAGGCACAGAAAACATTCATTAATAGCTGTCACATAGTTAGGTTCCTTGCAACTCAAAGGACTTCCAAAATGATTACAGAATTCATCAGCCCAGTGAACTCTGAAAAGGTACAGAATGTTAAAACCTTTCGATACAATTGTTATTTAATGACTGGGTCCCGATGTACAGACCCTACAGTCTTTAAAATACACATAATATTCAGTCAAAATATCCCTTAAAAATAATCAACATTCAAGCCATCAAATCCATTTATAAAAGAATATTGTGTCTGCTGCATGCTAATGTGCATTAAACCTTACGGAGTCAAATCTCATGCTTCAGATTTGAATATGCAAAATATCTGTCACACTACCACGTGATTTATAAACCAAATAACAAATCACAATTGAGGAGGTCTGAATGCGGCAGTGAGCAAGTAGAAACAAAAAATACAAATAATGAACTACCAAGGACATATGAAAACTATGAATCAAGAATCAGTTTGGTTCACTTGATAGCACTCTTGGCTCTGAGTCAGAAGATTGTGGATTTAAGTCCAAGCCAGGACTGAGACACATAATTTAGGATAACAGTACAGTGCAGTACTGGGAACTGTGGCATTATTGAAGGTGCCATTTTTTGTATAAGTAGGTAAACCAAAGCCCCGCCTGCTTATTCAGGTGGAAGTTAAAGATGACATTACACTACTCGAAGAGGAGCAGGGAGTTCTCCCAGTGTCATGGCCAAAATTGTCTCTGAAAGCCACCAAAAATAGATTAAGAACATAAGAAATAGGAGCAGGAGTAGGCCAATCGGCCCCTTGAGCCTGCTCCGCCATTCAATAAGATCATGGCTGATCTGATCCTAACCTCAAATCTAAATTCATGTCCAATTTCCTGCCCGCTCCCCGTAACCCCTAATTCCCTTTACTTCTAGGAAACTGTCTATTTCTGTTTTAAATTTATTTAATGATGTAGCTTCCACAGCTTCCTGGGGCAGCAAATTCCACATACCTACTACCCTGAGTGAAGAAGTTTCTCCTCATCTCAGATTTGAAAGAGCAGCCCCTTATTCTAAGATTATGCCCCCTGGTTCTAGTTTCACCCATCCTTGGGAACATCCTTACCGTATCCACCCGATCAAGCCCCTTCACAATCTTATATGTTTCAATAAGATCGCCTCTCATTCTTCTGAACTCCAATGAGTAGAGTCCCAATCTACTCAACCTCTCCTCATATGTCCACCCCCTCATCCCCGGGATTAACCGAGTGAACCTTCTTTGTACTGCCTCGAGAGCAAGTATGTCTTTTCTTAAGTATGGAGACCAAAACTGTATGCAGTATTCCAGGTGCGGTCTCACCAATACCTTATATAACTGCAGCAATACCTCCCTGTTTTTATATTCTATCCCCCTGGCAATAAAAGCCAACATTCCGTTGGCCTCCTTGATCACCTGCTGCACCTGCAAACTAACTTTTTGATTTTCTTGCACTAGGACCCCCAGATCCCTTTGTACTGCAGTACTTTCCAGTTTCTCGCCATTAAGATAATAACATGTTCTCCGATTTTTCCTGCCATAGTGCATAACCTCACATTTTCCAATATTGTATTGCATCTGCCAAATCTCCGCCCACTCACCCAGCCTGTCTATATCCCCTTGTAGGTTTTTTATGTCCTCCTCACTCTCTACTTTCCCTCCCATCTTTGTATCATCTGCAAACTTTGATATGTTACACTCGGTCCCCTCCTCCAAATCGTTAATATAGATCGTAAAGAGTTGGGGACCCAGCACCGACCCCTGCGGAACACCACTGGCTACAGGTTGCCAGTCCGAGAATGAACCATTTATCCCAACTCTCTGCTTCCTGTTAGATAACCAATCCTCCACCCATGCCAGAATATTACCCCCAATCCAGTGATTCTTTATCTTGAGCAATAATCTTTTATGTGGCACCTTGTCGAATGCCTTCTGGAAGTCTAAATACACTACGTCCACTGGTTCCCCTTTATCCACCCTGTACGTTATGTCCTCAAAGAACTCAAGCAAATTTGTCAGACATGACTTCCCCTTCGTAAAGCCATGCTGACTTTGTCCTATTAAATTATGTTTATCCAAATGTTCTGCTACTGTCTCCTTAATAATAGACTCCAAAATTTTACCCACCACAGATGTTAGGCTAACTGGTCTATAATTTCCAGCCTTCTGCCTACTACCCTTTTTAAATAAGGGTGTTACATTGGCAGTTTTCCAATCTGCCGGGACCTTTGCCGAGTCCAAAGAATTTGGGAAAATTATTACCAAAGCATCCACAATCCCGACTGCCACTTCCCTCAAGACCCTAGGATGAAAGCCATCAGGTCCAGGGGATTTATCCGCCTTGAGTCCCATTAATTTACTGAGTACCAATTCCTTAGTGATTTTAATGGTATTTAGCTCCTCCCCCCCTAGAGCCCCCTGTTTGTCCAGTGTTGGGATATTCTTAGTGTCCTCTACCGTAAAGACTGAAACAAAATATTTGTTCAGCATTTTTGCCATCTCATCCTCTAAAGGACCTACGTTTGCCTTAGCCACCCTTTTTCTTTTTATGTAACTGTAGAAACTCTTGCTATCTGTTTTTATATTTTTTGCTAATTTATTTTCATAATCTATCTTCCCTTTCTTAATCAATCCTTTAGTTACTTTTTGCTGTCTTTTGAAGACTTCCCAATCTTCTATCCTCCCACTAAGTTTGGCTACCTTATATGTCCTTGTTTTTAGTCGGATACTATCCTTAATTTCTTTACTTAGCCATGGATGGCTGTCATTCCTTTTACACCCTTTTTTCCTCAGTGGAATATATATTTTTTGAAAGTTGTAAAATAACTCCTTAAATGTACACCACTGCTCATGTACTGTCTTACCCTTTAATCTATTTTCCCAGTCCACTTTAATCAATTCCGCTCTCATACCATCATAGTCTCCTTTATTCAAGCTCAGTACGCTTGTTTGAGAACCAACCTTCTCACCCTCTAATTGGATATGGAATTCAACCATGTTATGGTCACTCATTCCAAGGGGATCCTTAACTAGGACATTATTAATTAATCCTGGCTCATTACACAGGACCAGGTCCAAGGTTGCTTGCCCCCTTGTTGGTTCAGTTACATACTGCTCAAGAAATCCATCCCTAATACACTCAATAAACTCTTCCTCAAGGCTACCCTGCCCAATTTGATTTGTCCAGTTAATATGATAGTTAAAATCCCCCATAATTATAGCTGTTCCCTTATTACATGCCCCGACTATTTCCTGATTAATACTTCTTCCAGCAGAGTTGCAACTATTAGGAGGCCTATATACTACGCCCACGAGTGTTTTTTGCCCCTTATTATTCCTTATCTCTACCCAAACTGTTTCATTATCCTGATCCTTTGTCCCAATATCTTTTTCTCTGTATTACAGTGATTCCTTCCCTTATTAACATAGCCACCCCACCTCCCCTTCCTTCCTGCCTGTCCTTCCTGATTGTTAAATACCCTGGCATATTTAATTCCCAGTCGTTGTCACCCTGCAGCCATGTTTCTGTAATGGCCACAAGATCATACCCATACGTCGTTATTTGTGCCGTTAACTCGTCCATTTTGTTACGAATGCTACGTGCATTCAGATAAAGAACTTTCAAATATGTTTTGTGACACTTAGTTCCTGCTTTTTCCTTTTTTAACACTTTACCTTTTACTCCATACCTTCTGTCCCTTCCTGATACGCTTTCCTCTGTCTCCCTGCTCAGGTTCCCAACCCCCTGCCACAGCTTTGATGCTGGGTTAATTGCCTTACGCCTTCTAGTTTTCATTTTATCTGTTGTACCTAAAGTACACTTTCTGCTGCTCTATGCTTTTCCCTTTCACTTGTTCTTGAACAACTGTTTGTACTATTTGTATTGTAGATTTTCCCTGGGTCTTCCCCTCTCTTGCTGCTCTCAACTTTATTCCCTTCTGACTCCCCGCTCAGGTTCCCATCCCCCTGCCACACTTAACTGATTATTCATCTCATTATTGTTTGTTGGACCTTGTTGTATGTATGATGGCTGCCAAATTCACTTACATAGCATGAGTGATTGCACTTCAAAATAATTTGTTGTTATGTGAAGCACTTTGGACATCCTGAGATGTGATAAAGTGCTATATAAATGTGAACAAAACTCCCAGAATGCAGGATTAAGGGTATCACCTTTGAGTCAAATGAACAACATTTTGGAGTATGAAAGGATGCATAACAGACATTTTTTCTTAAATGATTGATAGCAAAACTGACCTTTCACAGAGTGCACCAAGACTTGCTATTTGTAAGGCCCATCACAAAAATGATGGTAAAGGCCTGAGGACCAACAGCATTAAAAGCCAGGCAAGCCAATATTAAAACAGGTGAATGAATACACTAAATGCAATTGGAAAGTTGCTTTATGTATTAAAACATCAAAACAAGTAAACAATGATTCTTGATCTCTTTTTATTTTGATAGAATAAATAATGCAACTAACTATATACAAGGAGTTGTTTGTTCATGCAACTACAGAACATTAGATGCACAGATTTATTTACGTAACTGGTAGGTGGGGGAACAAATTAATATCTTCATCTATCTGTAATGGGTGAAGAATTTATGTACAAAAATGTTTTTATCTACAAACAATAGTGAGATCCACTATCGATCTATAGATGCAAAAGTTTTGACTCACACTTCAGTGTCAAAACTATAGATTTTTTTAAAAAGGCAGACATTTTCTGCTGGTTTCCTCTAGCCTGGAGCTGAAAATCCACAAGCACTTCGCCAATGACAATTAACATCTAAATGACCTTAGAATGTCCTGTACGGTCAGCAATTAAACTATCTGGCCTAAAAAAGATAGGTAAGATTATACACAGCTACACCACTGCAGCAGAATAATACATTAGCTTTATACAATGTAATGCACAATTGTTATTTCATTGTTTGTGAGCACATCTCTCTCAAACCTCTTTCTAAATCCTCTCTCAGCCAAATGCATCCATTCCCTTTTGCAGTGCTGTAACCTCTGACTGCCATGTGCAACACTATAAGAGGTCTGATAATAAAACAAAGGCTTTGAGACATGAGTGCCATCACAGAAAAATTCTGATTGATTCTTCAGAAATTTGAGCCAATCAAAAAGCACTTACTTCACATTCTCTGAGTAAATCCTGATTTGACTGAAATTTCCTGGGAACTGAACCAAGATTTGCTGAGACAGAGCAAAATAAGTAGTAAAGTGCCTTCGATTAGGAAATTTGGATCTATCAAAAAACACTTTACCACCCACATTACAACATTTTTTTCCAGCGGCATGAGCACTCTGCCAGACCGCAGATCCTCTGACTCACTGTTGAAATACTGCTGGAGGGCTGATCTGCATCCTTGGTGCCAACCTGCTTTTTTTCTTCTACCAGACTTCTGGGTCACTGGAGCCTGCCGTTCTGGTTTTCATGCTACCTATCCCCCTTTAGATATTCTTTTATGCTTAGATGTCTTATATTCCACTCATTATGCCTCTTTTTGTCTTCTGCTAATATTATGTCACCTATTCTCCCCCAAGGCACGTCACATCATACCATTTCTTTTCCTGTGTGTTATTTTTCTTTTCCCTTCCCCATTTCTGTTCTGTTCCATTCTAAATGCTGCTTATCTGTAATATCTTCCAGTCCTGAAGAAGGGAATTAGATCTGAAACAACAACTGATGGACTTCTGTTTCTCCACAGATGCTGCTTGACCTATGTATTTCCTGATTTCGGTTACATTTTCTGCTGATTTTGACAGATCACATTAGAGAAGGATAAGTGTTAACCAATCTTCGAAAGTTAGTTTAGAAAGTATATACACACACAAAAATCAGATGCTAGAATATTAAAATGTAATACAAATCATAGAATCATAGCATGGTTACACAGCATGGAAGGAGGCCATTTGGCCCGTTGAGTCCGTGCCGGCTCTCTGCTAGAACAATCCAGCTAGAGCCACTCCTGCCCCCTATCCCCGTAGCCCTGCAAATTTTTTCCCTTCAAGTACTTATCCAATTCTCTTTTGAAAGCCACGATTGAATCTGCCTCCACCACCCCCTCGAGCAGTGCATTCCGGATCACAACCACTCACTGTGTAAAAAAGTTTTTCCTCATGTCACCTTTGGTTCTTTTGTCAATCACCTTAAATCTACGTCCACTGGTTCTTGACCTGTCCACCAATGGAAACGGCTTCTCTCTATCTACTCTGTCTAAAGCCCTCTAAGAATTTTATACGTTTCAATGGGATGACCTCTGATCCCATTGAGGTTATGCACTTTGGCAGGAAAAATCAGAGAGCAAGTTATTTTCTTAATGGCGAGAGACTGGAAAGGGATCTGGGGGTCCTAGTGCAAGAAAATCAAAAGTTGGTATGCAGGTGCAGCAGGTGATCAAGAAAGCCAACGGAATGTTGGCTTTTATTGCTAGGGGGATAGAATATAAAAACAAGGAGGTATTGCTGCAGTTATATAAGGTATTGGTGAGACCGCACCTGGAATACTGCATACAGTTTTGGTCTCCATACTTAAGAAAAGACATACTTGCTCTCGAGGCAGTACAAAGAAGGTTCACTCGGTTAATCCTGGGGATGAGGGGGCGGACATATGAGGAGAGGTTGAGTAGATTGGGACTCTACTCATTGGAGTTCAGAAGAATGAGAGGCGATCTTATTGAAACATATAAGATTGTGAAGGGTCTTGATCGGGTGGATGCAGTAAGGATGTTCCCAAAGATGGGTGAAACTAGAACTAGGGGGCATAATCTTAGAATAAGGGGCTGCTCTTTCAAAACTGAGATGAGGAGAAACTTCTTCACTCAGAGGGTGGTCGGTCTGTGGAATTTGCTGCCCCAGGAAGCTGTGGAAGCTACATCATTAGATAAATTTAAAACAGAAATAGACAGTTTCCTAGAAGTAAAGGGAATTAGGGGTTATGGGGAGCGGGCAGGAAATTGGACATGAAGCTGAGTTCGGATCGGTCAATGCCCTGTGGGTGGCGGAGAGGGCCCAGGGGCTATGTGGCCGGGTCCTGCTCCGACTTCTTGTGTTCTTTAGATTTGTGGTTGGGATCAGATCAGCCATGATCTTATTGAATGGCGGAGCAGGCTCGAGGGGCCGATTGGCCTACTCCTGCTCCAATTTCTTATGTTCTTATGTTCTTATGTTCTTCCAAACTCCAGAGAATATAGGCCCATTCTACTCAATCTCTTCTCACCGGACAACCCTCTCATCCCAGGAATCAATCCAGTGAACATTCTTTTGCTTTTGACAAGATTTTGACAAGTCCCACACAGCAGATTGGTCAAAAAAGTAAAGGTCCATGGGATCCAAGGGAATGTGGCAAATTGGATCCAAAATTGACTCAGTGGCAGGAAGCAATGGGTAATGAGCGACGGGTGTTTTTGCGACTGGAAGGTGGTTTCCAGTGGGGTGGCGCAGGGCTCTGTACTAGGTCCTTTGCTTTTTGTAGTATACATTAACGATTTGGACTTAAACGTAGGGGGCATGATTAAGAAATTTGCGGATGACACAAAGATAGGCCATGTGGTTAATAGTGAAGAGGAAAGCTGTAGACTGCAGGAAGATATCAATGGACTGGTCAGATGGGCAGAAAAGTGGCAAATGGAGTTCAATCCGGAGAAGTGTGAGGTAATGCATTTGGGGAGAGCAAACAAGGCAAGAGAATACACAATAAATGGGAGGATACTAAGAGGCGTAGAGTAAGTGAGGGACCTTGGAGGTAGATAAGGTGGTTAAGAAGACACATGGAATGCTTTCCTTTATTAGCCGAGGCATAGAATATAAAAGCAGGGATGTTGTGCTGGAAATGTATAAAACACAAGTTAGGCCAAAGCTTGAGTACTGCGCACAGTTCTGGTCAACACATTACAGGAAGGATGTAATTGCACTAGAGAGGGTGCAGAGGAGATTTACAAGGATGTTGCCAGGACTGGAGAATGCCAGGACTGGAGAATTTTAGCTATGATGACAGATTGGATAGGCTGGGGTTGTTTTCCTTGGAACAGAGGAGGCTGAGGGGTGATTTGAGTGAGGTGTACAAAATTATGAGGGGCCTAGATAGAGTGGATAGGAAGGACCTATTTCCCTTAGCAGAGGGTGGCATAGATTTAAAGTGATTGGTAGAAGGATTAGAGCGGAAATGAGGAAAATTTTTTTCACCCAAAGGGAGGTGGAGGTCTGCAACTCACTGCCTGAGAGGGTGGCAGAGGCAGAAACCTTCAACCTATTTAAAAAATAACTGGATGCGCACCTGAAGAGCCATGACCTGCAAGGCTAAGGACCAAATGCGGGAAAGTGGAATTAGGCTGGGTGGTTCATTTCTCAGCCAGTGCAGACACAATGGGCCGAATGGCCTCCTTCTGTGCTGTAAATTTTCTATGATTCATTGGATCACCCTCGAAGGCAAGTATATAATTCCTTAGGTAAGGAGACCAAAACTGCGTTCCAGGTGTGGTCTCACCAGAGCCCTATATAATTGTAGCAAGACCTCCTTACTCTTATACTCCAACCCCCTTGCAATAAAAGCCAACATACTATTTTCCTTCTTAATTGCTTGCTGTACCTGCATGTTAACTTGCTGTGATTCGTGTAAAAGGACACCCAAATCCCTCTGAATACCAACATTTCTTAGGCTGTCGCTTTTTAAAAATATTCAGCTTTTCTATTCTTCCTGTCGAAGTGGATAATTTCACATTTTCCCACATTATACTACATCTGCCAACTTCTCGCCGACTCATTTAACCTGTCAATATCCCTTTGCACTCGTTGTGTCCTACTCACAGCTTACTTTCCCACCCAGCTTTGTATCATCAGCAAACTTGGATACATGACACTCAGTCCCCTCATCTAAGTCATTAATATATATTGTAAATAGCTGAGGCCCAAGCGCGGATCCTTGCGGCACGCCACTAGTAACAACCTGCCAATCTGAAAATGACCCGTTTATTCCTACTCTCTTGTTTTCTGTCTGTTAACCAATCCTCAATCCATGCTAATATATTACACCTAATGCTGAGCCCTAATCTTGTGCAACAACTTCTTGTGTGGCACCTTATCAAATGCCTTTTGAAAATCCAAATATACTACATCCACTGGTCCCCCCTTATCTACCCTGCTAGTTACACCCTCAAAAAACTAATAGATTTGTCAAACACGATTTTCCTTTCATAAAACCATGTAGACTCTGCCTGACCACTTTTCTAAGTGCCCTGTTACTACGCCTTAATTAATAGATTCGAACATTTTCCCTACTACTGATGTCAGACTAACTGGCCGATAGTCCCTGTTTTCTCTCTCCCTCCTTTCTTGAATAACGGAGTTACATTTGCTTCCTTCCAATCTACAGAGACCATTCTAGAATCTAGGGACTTCTGGAAGATCAAAACCAATACATCCACTATCTCTTTTAAAACCCGAGGATGTAGGCCATCAGGTCCAGGGGATTTGTTGGCTTTTCGTCCCATTAATTTCTCCACTATTTTTTCTTTATCACTCTCATTAGCCCCTTGGTTGCCCACTCTTTCCGGTATGTTTTTTGTGTCTTCTACTCTGTAGACAGATACAAAATATTTGTTTAATATGTCTGCCATTTCCTTATTCTCCATTATAATTTCTCCAGTCTCTGCTTCTAAGGTTCCCACAATTTACTCTCATTAATCTCTTCCTTTTTACATACTTGTAGAAGCTCCGACAATCTGTTTTTATATTTCTTGCTACTTTGCTCTCACATTCTATTTTCTCCCTCTACCAATTTCTTGGTCATCCTTTGGTGATTTCTAAAACCCTCCCGATCCTTAGGCTTACTACTCTCTTTGGCAACATTGTAAACCTCTCCTTTTAATCTAATACTATCCTTAACTTCTCTAGTTAGCCACGGTTGGATCACTTTCCCCGTGGAGTTTTTATTCCTCAAGGAAGTGTATATTCGTTGGGAATTATAAATTATTTCTTTAAATATTCACCATTGCTTATCTACCGTCACATCATTTAATCTAATTTCCCAATCTACCTTAACCAACTCGTCCCTCATACCTACGTAATTAGCTTTGTTTACATTTAAGACCCTAATTTTGGACTTAACTACATCTCAAGCTCATTATGAAATTCTATCATATTATGATCACGCTGTCCCAGAGGATCCTTAACTATAAGATTACTAATTAACCCTGTCTCATTACACAATACTAGATCTAAAATAGCCTGTTCCCTAATTGCTTCCTCAACATATTGTTCCAAAAAACTGTCTCAAATGCATTCCATGAACTTGTCCTCCAAACTACTTTTGCCAATTTGGTTTGCCCAGTCTATAAGATTGAAGTCCCCATGATTATTGCAATGCCCTTGTTACATGTTCCTCTAATTTCCTGATTTATACATTGTCCACCACTATAACTACAGTTAGGAGGCCTATAAACCACTCCCACCAGTGTTTTCTGTCCCTTGTTATTTCTTAGCTCCACCCATACTGATTCTACATCCTGATTTTCTGAGCTAAGATCCTTTCTCACTACTGCCTTTATCTTATCATTTATCAAGGCCACCCCCGCCCTCCCCCAACTTTTCCATTTGGCCTACCTTTTCTAAAAGTCAAGTACCCTGGAATATTTAGTTTCCAACATTGGTCACCCTGCAACCACGTCTCGGTAATGGCTACTAGATCAAACCCATTTATCTCTATTTGTGCCATTAATTCATCTATCTTGTTACGAACGCTTGTGCAGTCAGGTATAGCGCCTTTCATTTTATCATTTTACTATTTTTCCCTGATGTGGCCTCAGTAGTAGTTTGGAGGAGTACCTATAAATTAATATCTTAATAAGTAGCAGTCGGCATGGATTCAGGAGGGGAAGGTGCTACTTACAAAACCTCCTCAACTTCTTTGAGGACACTGAAATTGAAACAGATAATGGGGTCCCTATTAAGTAATTTATTTGGACTGGCTGGGCTTGCTTTATTCTACTGCTGGCTCCTGCCGGACCCCAATCCTGGTTTTCTAGGCTTTTGATTCTTTCCTGGATCAAATTCCACTCCTTCATGGCTACTGGACCGAACTCCATTCCCCTGCTCACTCTTGGAGTGAACTCTGCTGGATCCAGGCCCAGAGTCTATTCCTTTGATGGTTCCTTCATTAAACATCACTCCTTTTCTGGTTTTTGATGTGGCTTTCGTTTTTTGTTGGCTTTGAGCTGAACTTCCACTTTCCTGCTGTCTCTTGCTCCAAGGTTTCTCCCTGAAGCCAGGCCCTTAAGATATTGGATGGTTATCTCCTATCCTAATTTTCTTTCTCATCATGCCTTGAACTCTGCTACCAGCCTATGCTATAAAGGTCTCTATGTGTCTACTTCCATGTGTGTATTGGCTGCCACTCCAGAGTCTCCTATTCTCTTTATTCTCCCCAGTGACTTCCTGGCCCTGCTCTGCTCTCTCTTCCTCTTCTCCTCCAGCCATGCACCCTGTCACCTCCCTTCGTCCAGCACCATTCGCTTCTTGATCCCTCTCCCGATGCCATTACTCCCCAAGCTACTTTCTCTCCTGCCGCTGTCCCAGGCTCAAGTCTGAACAAGCCTACGGCCTCCCTCTGCTCCTCCCTTAGTATTTACCATTGGCTCTCCCAGGGCAGCAACTCCAAATTGTCCTCTATTCCCAGAAACCATCCATCCAGCTTACTTCTAGGAGTGTATTTCTCTAACCTCCTCACTATCCCATTTGTCTCATTCACTTCCAACTGACCTTGCTAGTGGATCAACCACTACCCCGCTCTGTGCCACCCTCCAAAATACTCATTCCCTTGCAATAAGAATTTCGCTATTCATAAGTTCATAATGAATGAATCTACTAGCATTTTAGCCCTAGCAGAAACCTTGTTTATGAGTGGAGACTCCTTCCCTTCACTGAAGCCACACAACCTGGGCTCTCACACAGGCTGAATCAGGTTTGCAAAACCTCAGCATTATGTTCAACTGAGAGCTGAGTTTCAAATCCTACATCTTATCCATCACCAAGACTATTCATTGTCACCTCTACATCATCAACTGCTTTGATCCCTACCTCACTTCTGATCAAGCTTTTGATCACCTCTCCCAACTCACCATAGCTTGGTGTCCATTCCTTTTTCCCATTCTCTGTAAAGCACCTTGGGGCATTTTTCTATGTTATATAAATTCAAGAGGTTTTGCTTCCAGGTGGCCATTGACAATATATCACTTGAAAGACTTCCAATTAAACTAAAATATATTGGAATCCAGGGTGGGATGCAAGACTGGACAAAAAAAAATTGAATTTTTTTTGAAGAAAAAGGAAGAGTACTTGTGAGAGGCATAGTATCATATAGGCGGGAGGTGCTGAGTGGAGAACTATGGGATAATTTGTTGTTTTTCTTCGACATAAATGACCTGGATGGAGAAACCAATAGAGGTTTGTTAAACTTGAAGAACCTAAAATAAAGAAAGCAGGGAGAATTAAGGTCTTGCAGAAGGACGTAAATCAGTTATGCAACTAGGAACACAGGAACAGGAGTAGGCCATTCAGCTCCTCGTGCCTGCTCCGCCATTTGTTAAGATCATGGCTGATCTGTGATCCAACTCCATATACCTGCCTTTGGCCTATATCCCTTAATATCTTTGGTTGCCAAAAAGCTATATCTCAGATTTAAATTTAGCAATTGAGTTAGTATCAATTGCCGTTTGCGAAAGAGAGTTCCAAACTTATACAACCCTTTGTGTGTAGAAATGTTTTCTAATCTCGCTCCTGAAAGGTCTGGCTCTAATTTTGAGACTGTGTTCCCTACTCCTAAAATCCCCAACCACCCTATCCGTTCCCCTTAATATCTTATAAACTTCGATCAGATCACCCCTTAATCTTCAAAACGCTAGAGAATACAACCCCAATTTGTTTAATCTCTCCTCGTAATTTAACCCTTGAAGTCCGGGTATCATTCTAGTAAACCGACGCTGCACTCCCTCCAAGGCCAATATGTCCTTCCGAAGGTGCGGTGCCCAGAACTGCTCACAGTACTCCAGGTGCGGTCTAACCAGGGTTTTGTATCGCTGCAGCATAACTTCTGCCCCCTTGTACTCCAGTCCTCCAGATAGAAAAGGCCAGCATTCCATTAGCCTTCTTGATTATTTTCTGCTCCTGTTCATGACACTTCAATGATCTATGTACCTGAGCCCCGAAGTCCCTTTGGGCATCCACTGTTTTTAACTTTTTACCATTTAGAAAGTACCCTGTTCTATCCTTTTTTGATCCAAAGTGGATGACCTCACATTTGTCTACATTGAATTCCATTTGCCACAGTTTTGCCCATTCACCTAATTGGGCAGACAAATGTGCAAATGAAATTTAACACTGACAAATGCAAGTATTGCATACTGAAAAAATGAGCAGAGCAGCAGTACTAACAAAGGGAATAGAACTATCACAGCCAAACTCCGAATGAGGCCTGGCAATGACAATAGACTCCTTGTTTTAAAGACAATATGACAAAAGACAATGACGACAGAGTCCAGCACGTGAGTGCAAAAGACAAGGCTGAAGCGATTGTTACGATCTTCAGCCAGAAGTGCCGAGTGGGTGATCCATCTCAGCCTCCTCCCAATATCCCCACCATCACAGAAGCCAGTCTTCAGCCAATTCGATTCACTCCACATGATATCAAGAAATGGCTGAGTGCACTGGAGACAACAAAAGCTATGGGCCCCGACAACATCCTGGCTGAAGTGCTGAAGTCTTGTGCTACATAACTAGCCGCGCCTTTAGCCAAACTCTTCCAGTACAGCTACAACACTGTCATCTACCCGACAATGTGGAAAATTGCCCAGGTATGTCCTGTCCATAAAAAGCAGGACAAATCCAATCTGGCCAATTACCACCCCATCAGTCTACTCTCAATCATCAGCAAAGTGATGGAAAGTGTCGTCGACAGTGCTATCAAGCGGCACTTAGTCACCAATAACCTGCTCACTGATGCACAGTTTGGGTTCTGCCAGGACCACTCGGCTCCAGACCTCATTACAGCCTTGGTCCAAACATGGACAAAAGAGCTGAATTCCAGAGATGAGGTGAGAGTGACTGCCTTTGACATCAAGGCAGTATTTGACTGAGTATGGCACCAAGGAGCCCGAGTAAAATTGAAATCAATGGGAATCGGGGGAAAACTCTCCAGTGACTGGAGTCATACCTGGCACAAAGGAAGATGGTAGTGGTTGTTGGAGGCCAATCATCTCAGCCCCAGGACATTGCTGCAGGAGGTCCTCAGGGCAGTATCCAAGGCCCAACCATCTTCAGCTGCTTCATCAATGATCTTCCTTCCATCATAAGGTCAGAAATGGGGATGGTCACTGACGATTGCACAGTGTTCATAAGAACATTAGAAATAGGATCAGGAGTAGGCCAATCGGCCCCTCGAGCCTGCTCCGCCATTCAATAAGATCATGGCTGATCTGATCCTAACCTCAAATCTAAATTCATGTCCAATTTCCTGCCCGCTCCCCGTAACCCCTAATTCCCTTTACTTCTAGGAAACTGTCTATTTCTGTTTTAAATTTATTTAATGATGTAGCTTCCACAGCTTCCTGGGGCAGCAAATTCCACATACCTACTACCCTCTGAGTGAAGAAGTTTCTCCTCATCTCAGTTTTGAAAGAGCAGCCCCTTATTCTAAGATTATGCCCCCTAGTTCTAGTTTCACCCATCCTTGGGAACATCCTTACCGCATCCACCCGATCAAGCCCCTTCACAATCTTATATGTTTCAATAAGATCGCCTCTCATTCGTCTGAACTCCAATGAGTAGAGTCCCAATCTACTCAACCTCTCCTCATATGTCCACCCCCTCATCCCCGGGATTAACCGAGTGAACCTTCTTTGTACTGCCTCGAGAGCAAGTATGTCTTTTCTTAAGTATGGAGACCAAAACTGTATGCAGTATTCCAGGTGCGGTCTCACCAATACCTTATATAACTGCAGCAATACCTCCCTGTTTTTATATTCTATCCCCCTGGCAATAAAAGCCAACATTCCGTTGGCCTTCTTGATCACCTGCTGCACCTGCATACTAACTTTTTGATTTTCTTGCACTAGGACCCCCAGATCCCTTTGTACTGCAGCACTTTCCAGTTTCTCACCATTAAGATAATAACTTGCTCTCTGATTTTTCCTGCCAAAGTGCATAACTTCACATTTTCCAAGATTGTATTGCATCTGCCAAATCTCCGCCCACTCACCCAGCCTGTCTATATCCCCTTGTAGGTTTTTTATGTCCTCCTCACTCTCTACTTTCCCTCCCATCTTTGTATCATCTGCAAACTTTGATATGTTACACTCGGTCCCCTCCTCCAAATCGTTAATATAGATTGTAAAGAGTTGGGGACCCAGCACCGACCCCTGCGGAACACCACTGGCTACTGGTTGCCAGTCTGAGAATGAACCATTTATCCCAAGTCGCTGCTTCCTGTTAGATAACCAATCCTCCACCCATGCCAGAATATTACCCCCAATCCAGTGATTCTTTATCTTGAGCAATAATCTTTTATGTGGCACCTTGTCGAATGCCTTCTGGAAGTCTAAATACACTACGTCCACTGGTTCCCCTTTATCCACCCTGTACGTTATGTCCTCAAAGAACTCAAGCAAATTTGTCAGACATGACTTCCCCTTCATAAAGCCATGCTGACTTTGTCCTATTAAATTATGTTTATCCAAATGTTCTGCTACTATCTCCTTAATAATAGACTCCAAAATTTTACCCACCACAGATGTTAGGCTAACTGGTCTATAATTTCCAGCCTTCTGCCTACTACCCTTTTTAAATAAGGGTGTTACATTAGCAGTTTTCCAATCTGCCGGGACCTTTGCCGAGTCCAGAGAATTTTGCAAAATTATTACCAAAGTATCCACAATCCCTACTGCCACTTCCCTCAAGACCCTAGGATGTAAGCCATCAGGTCCAGGGGATTTATCAACCTTGAGTCCCATTAATTTACTGAGTACCAATTCCTTAGTGATTTTAATTGTATTTAGCTCCTCCCCCCCAGAGCCCCCTGTTTGTCCAGTGTTGGGATATTCTTAGTGTCCTCTACCGTAAAGACTGAAACAAAATATTTGTTCAGCATTTTTGCCATCTCCATGTTTCCCACCATTAATTTCCCGGTCTCATCCTCTAAGGGACCTACGTTTGCCTTAGCCACCCTTTTTCTTTTTATATAACTATAGAAACTCTTGCTATCTGTTTTTATATTTTTTACTAATTTATTTTCATAATCTATCTTCCCTTTCTTAATCAATCCTTTAGTTACTTTTTGCTGTCTTTTGAAGACTTCCCAATCTTCTATCCTCCCACTAAGTTTGGCTACCTTATATGTCCTTGTTTTTAAATAATCCTGCTCTCTCCCCATACCCCTTGATGCCTTTTGTGTCTAGAAATCTATCGAGCTCCTTCTTAAATATATTCAGTGACTTGGCCTTCACAGCCTTCTAAAGGCAGAGAATTCCACAGGTTCACCACCCTCTGAGTGAAGAAATTTCTCCTCATCTCAGGCCTGAATGTCCTACCCCGTTTCCTGAGACTGTGACCCATCGTTCTGGACTCCCTGGCCAGGGAAACATCCTCCCTGCATCCAGTCTGTCTCGAACTGACAGAATTTTATATGTTTCAATGAGATCCCCTCTCATTCTTCTAAACTCTGGAGAATACAGGTCGAGTCAACCCAATCTCTCCTCATACGACAGTCCTGCCATCCCAGGAATTAGTCAGGTGAACCTTCGCTGCACTCCCTCTATGGCAAGTATATCCTTTCTTAGGTAAGGAGACCAAAACTGTACACAATACTCCAGGTGTGGTCTCACCAAGGCCCTGTATAACTGCCTTGCTCCTGTACTCAAATCCTCTGGCAATGAAGGCCAACATCCCATTTGCCTTCCTAACTGCTTGCTGCACCTGCATGTTTGTTTTCAGTGACTGGTGAGCAAGGACAGCCAGGAGCCTTTGTACATCAACATTTCCCAATCTATCACCATTTAAATAATACTCTGCCTTTCTGTTTTTCCTCCCAAATACATGGCAGATGCAGTATAATGTGGATAACTTCACATTTATCCACATTATACTGCATCTGCCATGTATTTGCCCACTCACTCAACTTGTCTAAATCGCCTTGAAGCCTCTGCATCCTCCTCACAACTCATGATCCCACCTAGTTTTGTGTCGTCAGCAAACTTGGAAATATTACATTTGGTTCCCTCATCCAAATCATTGATATATATTGTGACTAGCTGGGGCCCGAGCACTGATCCCTGCAGTACCCCACTAGTCACCGCCTGCCACCCTGAAAAAGACCCATTTATCCCTATTCTCTGTTTCCTGTCTGTTAACCAATTTTCAATCCATGCCAGTATATTACCCCCAATCCCATGTGCTTTATTTTGCACACTAACCTCTTACGTGGGACTTTATCAAAGGCCTTCTGAAAATCCAAATAAACCACATCCACTGGTTCTCCCTTATCTATTCTACCACTTAAATCCTCAAAAAACTCCAGTAGGTTTGTCAAACATAATTTCCCTTTCATAAATCCATGTTGACTTTGTCTAATCCTGTTGACATTTTCTAAGTGTCCTGTTATCACATCCTTTATAATAGAGTCTAGCATTTTCCCTACCTTGTTATATCTTTCCTCTGCTGGGATCCTGAAGAACGGCATAAATGTCAATAGCTAATAGTGAAGTCCCCCAGGATCCAATGGATAGATGCCTTTATCTCTGAAAATAGGGGCCACACTGGACTGCTTCAAAGTAAAACAGTTGCAGCAGCTCCCTAGAAAAAGTGCAGTAACATGTATAATTGTATGCTGATGGTTGCACTCTAGGTGCCCATTCAGGGTGTGGAACCCTCTTCTGTTAGTGTAGAAGACTGCACAAATATTGGGAGCTCATATAGTCAAGGAGGCACCATCAATAGCCTCTTGAATGCTCAGGAAAAGTTTGAGTGAACAAAGCATCTGTAACCTCTGTGCTCGGCAGGCTGAGAGATATTGGATACATCTCACCATTGCAGCTCCAAGCATAAAAATTGAGTGCAGTGGTCAATTTGACAGTTACTGGCAGTGGTGGAGGTGTTCCAGAGATCATTTTCCAATATGTTGCACAACTTCTGGATGTCACTCTTTGGAATCAAAGTCTCCTTAACACTGCTCACAAGGTGCAAACTGGTTTGTACCCTCTGGTAGGTGGGTAATCCCAGGTGGGATGTAAACTCATGTGTTTTTCCTCTGCTGCTCCTCTTCTTCCTCTATGGCCACCAAGTATCAACAAATTCCTGGTCAAATTCCATGATGCAAAGGGTGCAATGGCACAGGTCCCAAAATTTGTAAGGCAGGCAGCTATACAGCAGAACACAGACCTTCAATGGGATAAAATAATCAAAAATATTTTTTAAAGAACTGAAATACAGTCCCTACCACTTATACTGCCCTCTCTTATGGCGGGCAACCATCTATACCCGGCAATTAACGATAGCCATTTTCCATCACCATAGAGGTCACTTACAAAGTTATAATGTATTAAGCACGCCGGCTATTCACCAGGTATGTCGGAGCTGAGTGCCTCAGTACTGCAGCGCAGTCAGACATTGCCAGTGTATCAGAAGTGTGGTGAAATAGTGGCTGAGTGATGGCATGACATGCATTTACTCAATTCATTCAATCAAACCATTTAAGAGCTGGCCATCACTCAGGCTGCAAGATTTTGCTGTCTTTTTCTCCAACATCTGTCAAAGTACTGTGTCCCTCTCCTCTTTAGGATGTTGATAGTTCCTACATGAACAAGGTAGAGCTGGAAGCTAAACTGGAAAGCCTCACTGATGAAATCAACTTCCCGGGAACAATCTTGGTTTTACCATCCACCACTTTTAGCAAGCAGACCGCATTTACACCAGAGGGCCCAGTATAAGTGGTGGGGACTGCAGTTGTATAACAGAGATTTTCCAGAGCTTTGTAAAGCCATGTACTGTGACACTATGAACTCAAGTCCATCTTTACCTCAGCTCCACGGCAACAAGGAACACCTGCTTTATACAGGCATCCCTTATGTCAGGCACAAACAGATTAAAAGCAATGGAAATTGTGACTTATGACATTATAGCATCATTATGCACTAACAAATATTTATGGTGGAAAATGGGTGGGCACTTCCAGCAACCAATGTTACTTCCAATGGAAAATTGAAATGACCCGTAAATAGAGAGGAAGGCAACAAAGCTTGTCCCCAAACCATTTCAGGCCTGCTCGAGGGAGGGTGGAAAATCTATTAAAGGGTGTTTTAAAAGGATTTGCCATCATCAAGGAAGCCATAAACAAAGTGCATTACATTTGGTTACCTTATCAGAGTATTATAGCTATAGCTTAGATTCACTGGCTCAACTTCATTGAAAATAAAGAGTCAATAAAATACAATCTAAGAAAAATGAAAAAATGCAATCATATTAATGTGGGATGGAAACATTCAAAAAGACCTAGAAAGTCAAGTTACAAAGAAAACTGGTTCTTCATCTATCTGACTAGATGGCGTCTGTACAGCCACAGCTGTAACTGAGGCACTTTAGGTAATGGAACTGAGGAGATTGGGAAAGGACAGTTATTTACTGATGCTCAGACAAAGGTGCTTCAGCAGAAGGGTGAATGGCTGAATGCCAACATTCTCCGCTAGCATCAATTACAATCTATTGCTTTCAAACTGATGGCTGAGCATATTGGCCCAAGGCTGGGAAATAAGAATATTCCTGTTGACATAACAGTATTCTTGGACATCCCTGATTCCTAAAGTGTTTCTCAAGCCAGATGAAGATATAGGGACTCCTTGAGAATGTAATTTCTAAAAATCTGAAGCACTAACTTTAAAAAGGCAACAACTCAGTGCAAACATAAATAACATTAAAAGACCATTTTGCACAATAAACATTCTCTCGAAAATAAAAGATTTAAGATCAGGTAAACCATTCCTCCTCATCGAAGAACCTCATTATACAAGTGCTGGTTATGTGTTGTGTATTGCTGAAACCAAAGCAAAAACCAAACCTGCAATATTATATATAATTTAAGACATACACATCCAAAGAGGACTACACAACATTTCATACCAAGGCATCTATAACAACCAGAGCAATCATACATACAATGTTTCTTGTTTAGACTCAGTAGGTGGAATTTTAACTCCTGGGTGGTCAGTCGGCTTCATGCACAGGTTGACCATCTGGGAGGTGCAGCAGGGAGGCCTGTCCATTTTAATAGTTGGGCCTCATTTAGATGGAGCCAGCAAGCTGCCTGCCCCAACTGGGCATCCAGAGACAGCTCATGCTCTTGGGCTGGCGCAATATCGGGCTCAGCCTGCAGCAAGGTAAGTCATCGGGGTGGGGGGGGGCGGCGGCCAGGAGGTTTTGGTAGGTTTCAATGCGGAGGGGTTGAAAGCGGAGGGGGATCGGATGAGCCTGGGGTGGCAGTGGCACAAACATTTTTTGTAGAGTTCGGAGGAGCACCCCTGCTCCTCGTGGTCCCATAAAAATAGATTTGTTCCTACCTTTAAGGGCCTCCACTTCTAGTCCGATAGCTCCTTTCGAGCAGAGCATCCACAATCGGCCATTAAAATGGCTTTGGGTTCTATCTACATAACGAGATCTATCTACATAAGATGATCCCGTTTAGCATAAAATTTACTGAGGCTCCCATGAGAGTCAGGCAGGTGCCTCTCCAGCCCGGGTTTAAGATAATCGCAGGGTGGAAAAAGAGCAGTATGTGGACTGCTTTTATTTTAACTCCCGTGCAGCCCAGTTTCCACCATTGGACGAAGTTAAAATCCCCCCTAATCTTTCTCTTTGGCGTATGTGGCAAATGGTGTTGCACTTCGTTTTAATAGATGCACATCATGCATTTAATAATCCCAAAGCAACAATTAAATTCACAACCTGCCAAATATTTTTGCAGCCTGCACCCAGTAAATGACAATGGAATACAATTAAGCATTTATGCTGAGAATTATTCTCCTAAACGTTTTACTACATTAAAGGCACTGTATAAATGCAAGTTGAAGTTGTACTTGTTGGTGTAACTCAGTAGAGTTCAATTACAATGTTCTACTTCAGAGTCAAATTGAATTTGTGATTTTATCTATTAACATTTATCTATAAACAACAGGAATTTAGTCATGAAAATTTTTGAGGTGGGGAAGGGTACTTTCAGCGCAAGGAAAACTGTATCCTACTCTGCAGGAGATATCTTGGACTTGCCTTAGGTTATCCCTTACCACAGCTCTAGTGTATCAGCCACATTCAGGGAAATGGGGAAATAGCTATTTGCAAGTTTTCAAACCACTTAAGATGGATTGTGTACAGTTTCTAGCCACAGTAACAGTACTTAGCCGGACACAAGTGGAATCTAACTGTAATGTTAAGTGACATTCAAAACTTATTTACAAGTCATTGCAGCTCACAGGAGGAAACAAAATGATGGGTAACGATGCCAGGAGAAACCAGGAATTAATTTGCATTGTCCATATGGCCATATGGTCCATGTTCTGATTATTGTAAAGAACAGGTTCAAACCAACTATTGTTCCAGTGCTGATATCTACCGCAATCCAAAACATTGATCGCATTTCTCAAATCTCATCAATAGGTATGCCTTGTAGATTCAGACTTGTAGTTGAGGATTGACACTTGAATTTGATATACAGATTGAGTCCCTTCATTCTAAATCACTAATCCTCTATTCAATAGATGTCAACAAAAGACTGAAATCAGTGTTTGAAACTTAATTTTCCACCTTTTTCATTTTTTTTTAAAACCAAATTTTCTCTCCTCCCTTCCCAAATGGGAGTTATTGGATGCCCTCCTGTATCTCGCCCAAATGGTCATTATTAACCAGTGAGCCTTGGCGATGTGTGCCAGTTATTTGATTGGGGGAATATTGCAACTTAACCTGATCCTATCTTCTCCCAACTTCCACACACTTGAACATCCAGCAGAAGTCGCTGGATAATGATCAGGAGCAGGAAACCGGGTGATTCTTATCCCAGGGGTGCTGAGATCAACCAACTTAGCACAGATTGGGGACTGAACTAAATCTGGGATCTTCCTGATCTGTATGGCTCAGCTACTCCCTGAGCTGTCAAAAGAACCCATAATTTGCTACTTGAAGGAAAATCTTCCTAATAATGATAAAAACCATTAAACAGACGTAAGTTGATACTCTCCACCACAAATAAGCATGCATCAATGGATCCCAGCTAAATGATCAAGCATGACAGTGAGAGCCTATGGGAATAGCTGTAGAAAGTGAACCACTTACCAAATACAGAAAATCTCATACTCATGCATTAGATTTAAACGTCTAAAGCTGCAAATCTGTTTACTCTGAATTCCGCTCACAGAATATAAGGATTTTTGTCCAAATGTAATCAATCAATTATTGTCAAGCTGCAATTGGAATGTTAGAAAGTTAACAGGGTACTCGGAATAAGCAGGGATTTCTATACAAGGTCATATCAACATTCTGTGAACAGGGTTAAGATTGAGGATAAAAGAGCATCCTGGAATTTGTCCCTGAACCCTAGAGATCCATGATGAGTTCCCAAAGGGTCCACAAGTTCATCAGATCTCTGTAGTGTTTATATTTGTTGACTTATTGCCATGCGATTATTCTTGTGACATAGATAGATATACATACACACAGTCACACAGAAGCAGATCTTCCAAGGCATTGCTCACAGGGTCAGTGGATACAATGAAGTATGATGCTTTACAGGAAATGTGTGGTATACACAAGATTATATTGATTAGACCATTCTGACGAAAGGTCTTCGACCTGAAACGTCAACTGTTTCTTTCTCCACAGATGCTGCCTCACTTGCTGAGCTTTTCCAGCATTTTCTGTTTTTATTCAGACTTCCAGCATCCGTAGTATTTTGCTTTTGATTATATTTCTTTTATCTTCTTCTGGCAGCATGTCAATATTAGCAATGGGTCACCCAGAGAGAAAAGATTTTGACAATTGCAGGTAATATTTTTCTTCAACTGTAGCTTTTATTCAGATACACAAAGTTTCTCTTTCTTGTTGGCCTCGAACTCACATTGTTGCTTCTCCCCCTGCAGTTTGCGTCGCTCTTCTTCCTGGCTACATTGCTCTTGTTCTCTCACTTGTGATAGGTCTTGCTCTCTTTTCATTGAAACTCTCATACTTTTGCTTCCTTCTTTGCAGCAAAGTAAGCAATGCCTAATTTCCCAGCCTAATCTTTCGATCTGGTTGACAGTTTTAAATATCACTGTTTCTGTTCAGTTCCCTTTTAAGTTTTAAACATTTTAAATTGCCATCATGCCAATAGTACAAATCAGATCCCAGGTAGCTGCTACCAGTTGTTACAAATTCCTAGGACTACAGTAGATATTCTCTCGGGTTCAGTGTCATTAACCAGTGAAAGTACATAGCTGATGTGAACCACAATCAACAAAAACGTGCCCATTTATTAACAAGGCTAACTAAATATTTGGACGCTTCTTAAGGCCTCATGCTTTTATTTTAATCCTGTAGAACTCATTAGTAAGGACTTATTTAAAACAATATTTGGACACGCTACCTTCAAAAGTGTATCAGTGCATTGGAGAGGGATCGAAGAACAGCAACAAGGATGATTTCAGAAATTATGGGTCTAATTCATAAAGGAAACTCTGAACCAAACTTGCTATAATTGGAGAAAAGGTGAAGTGTTATAATGAGGTCTTTAATGGATAACTTAACATGCAGTCAGGTCATTTAACTTGGAATGTGATCACTAAGCTAAACAACATGAGTAGAAAATTAACACGCCTCATTAGAAGATAGATTTTCCTCCAGAGTAGTAGCAGAGATTCACAGCATATTGTGTATTAACTAAAGCTGGATAAATAACTCCTTAAGCATGGCACTGAAGGTTATAGGGTTAAGATCAGATCTAGATGATTAAAATAGTGATTGACATTGACTGTTTGGATCATGCACGAGTTATCTGTGCTCAATTCATATTTCATCATAATCTTATGTTAAAATGAGATTAAATTTTTATTTTGAGGACAAAAAACTCTCCCAAGGGCTTTGTCCTAGACTGAGAAAATAGAGTCAGAATAATATTCCAAAGTATTAATTGTAGAGTGACTGCATCCAAAGCAAGAAAAGCACTCACTTCCATCACCATGCTTAAGAATTCATGGATGTCAGGTGGCACATGCAAAAACTCATTGAAGACATTGGTATCTAAATAATGACTTATATTTTAAAGCAGGCACAATACATATATAGGAAGCCAACTATTTGTTCCTCAATAAACTACAGATAATCTTGTGTGAAATCACAACGCAGTGGGCACAATAACAGTTTTAACTGTCATCATCTGCACTGACAGTCACTGCTGGAATAAATACTGTCCCAAAGCAGCAGAAAACTTCACATAAATTAAAATTACATATTATAAACAAATACAGAGTGTGATTTCAAGATTACAGTCTGATTCCAAGATTTAGACAATAATTTTAAATGAGCTTCACTCCTAAAATTTGCTTTGTAATCATTTATTCTCAATAGTTTAGATCAGAGGTTCCCAAACTGGGGGTGGGGGGTGCAACAAGAGTATCGGGGAGAGGGGAGCTGGCAGGCCAAGGACAGCTACTGATGCAACCTCGCATAGCCACATGAGGCAAATCAAAAGTCTGCATTTATTTACATTTTAAAGAAACTGAGTAAAGTTAAGTTTAAATTCAAAGAAATAGTATACTCTGACGAAGCTTCACATAGGGCAATCTCAGCACAGTACGAGATGTTTAAATTCCCGCTGATTTCTAGAAGCGCAGTTGGACCAATCACAGCTGCTTCTAGTGCACATTAATTAGTTACTATGCATCAGAAATAGCTCTGATTAATCCAACTTCCATTTCTAGAAATCAATGGGAATTCAACATCCCGCGCTGTATTGAAGCTGCTTGAATTTAAAGGCCAATTTGCAGTTAAACACTCTGAAATCAAAGAGAGATTGCACAAATTGTGCATGGGCAAACAAGCTCATCCGACTCACTGAAATAAGGGTGAGTCATCAAGAGTTATTTTATGATCAAGTTTATTCAGTGAATTCATACTTGTACTGTGCTATTTTTGTTGTTTTCTGTCTTAAGCAATATATTACGTTAGCAAAGAAAATAAAATCCTTTTCTTTCATGCAAAAATACTGTTTTTCTTTTAGAAAGAAGGGGGCTTGCATGGGACTTGAACCTCTGAAGGGGGTTCAGGGGGGAAAAAAGTTTGGGAACCTCTGGTTCAGACACATTTCCAAAGCAGATTAGAAGTTTAAACTATCAAACTAAAAAATAGCAGAGAGGTGGCATTGGACTAGAAGGCTTTTTGTAATATAATCTGAAGATTCTGAACCTCCAAATAATCTTTACAATAGTAGCATGCTATTTTTCATGGGGTTGATGTTCTCACTAGGAGCACACTGACTTTACTTTGGCCAATGTGTGGAAGCACGTGCCTAAGCACGAGTAACGGGCCATAATTCAATCTACAAGTTGAGAGAACAAGCATCAGACAATTGAGCTTCACTCTCATGGTTTGAAGATATTATAACCTTAGAGCATGCATGTCATGTTTGATACAATGAATCACATTTTCGAAGTGAGAATCAATTGTAAAGGCATTATGGGCAATAGATGAAGAGGCGAATAGCAACAGAGAAACAAATGTTTTCTGTACTAAGGGGGCACTGTTCATTTTTTTAAAATAAAAGTGCTTACTTTTAAAGGAATGCCATTTTGAATTTTTTTACAATACAATTTATCACAGGAAACAAAAAAGGTACATTATTTAGATTCAATCTTACCATCACATTTTTCCAAGATCTGAACTGTTTCTCCAATTTCCAGAACAAGGCCTTGAGGCACTGATCCACGGAAGCTGCATACCACTGGGGAAAAAAAAGTAATGACATTTAAGGATTTGCTATGCCATGAATGTATTAGCTACTGTTATTCCAACCAGAGAGAATAGCACCCCCTGCCCCCCACCCCGATATAGTTTTTTTTTGGTGGGGGGTGGGGGGGGAAATTCATTCCTCCCCTACCAAAGTCTTTCCAAACCAAGGTGCTTTCTTAGTTACAATGAACAGCTCGGGTCACTGCAGCTGGCTGTTAGATGTTGAAAAGCATTGTGATGTGGCCCTATATCCCTCCCTGTGGGAAAGCAATTGGTTCCTTGTTGATTTACCCACATCACAGATGAGGTCAGAAACTCTCAACAGGGGAAAGTGTGGGAATGAACCGAACTGTACCATTCCACAATGCAGCACATTAACTGAGCCAAAATAGCATTTCAAAACTTAGTGGTTCTGCACAAAAGTGAGCATTATACTCAAAGAGGAAGTTAGAATGTTCAGCATTTCACATTTTTCTGTTTCTATTAAATTGTTATTTTCTCCTTCTCATCACTTTTTTTGGCTTTTCTTTCTGATTATTCTGGTCTCCTAATATTTTGCTTCTAACTAATCTTGCTTTATAACACTCATGTATACAGATAGTGCGACACTCTATGGTTTATCATGTTCGAAAGGTATTACAACATCACCTGTGTTAACCATAAAGCAGCGAATGCACTTCAAAAAAAGTAATTCAATGTGAAGCATCTTGTTATCCTGAGATATGTGATAAGGTGATACATAAGTGCACCTTTACCCTCCTCAAAACAATAACAATCCAATAAATCAACAACAAAAATTATGAGACACAAATTATAAAAAAAATTGATGAATCTACTATAACTTAGTTGACAATCATGGAAGCATAAGTTATTTTACAAAACAAAGAAACAACATTTATTAATGACTTAGATGAAAGGATAGAGAGCCACATATCCAAGTTTGCCGATGACACAAAGATAAGCAGCGTTGTAAGTAGTGTAGATGGAAGCATAAAATTACAGAGAGATATTAATAGATTAGGTGAATGGACAAAATTGTGGCGCCTGCATTGAAACGCAGGCAAGTGTGAGGTCATCCACTTTGGACCTAAAAAGGATAGATCAGAGTACTTTCTAAATGGTGAAAAGCTCAAAGCAGTGGAGGTGCAAAGAGACTTAGAGATCCACGTACATAGATCATTAAAATGTCATGGACAGGTACAGAAAATAATCAAAAAGGCTAATGGAATGCTGGCCTTTATATCTAGAGGACTAGAATACAAGGGGGTAGAAGTTATGCTACAGCTATACAAAGCCCTGGTTAGACCACACCTGGAGTACTGTGTTCAGTTCTGGGTACCGCACCTTAGGAAGGATATATTGGCCTTGGAGGGAGTGCAGCATAGATTTACTAGAATGATACCTGGACTCCAAGGGTTAAATTATGAGGAGAGATTACACAAATTAGGGTTGTATTCCCTGGAATTTAGAAGACTAAGGGGTGATTTGATCGAAGTTTTCAAAATATTAAGGGGAACTGGTAGTTTAGAGAGAGAGAAACTATTTCTGCTGGTTGGGGAGTCTTGGACTTGGGGGCAAAGCATAAAAATTGGAGCCAGGACTTTCAGGAGTGAAGTTAGGAAACACTTCTACAAGCAAAGGGTGGCAGAAGTTTGGAACTCTCTTCTGCAAACAACAGTTGCTGCTAGTTCAATTGTTAATTTTAAATCTGAGATTGATAGATTTGTTAACCAAAGGTATTAAGGGATATGGGGCTAAGGCGGGTATATAGAGTTAGGTCACAGATCAGCCATGATCTCATTGAATGGCGGAACAGGCTCGAGGGGCTAAATGGCCTACTCCTGTTCTTATGTTCCTATGGTTATCTCAAGTGATAAAAGACTACGTGCACCACACAACCTTGTTTATATCACCAACGTAGGTAAATAAATTGTGAAACAAGGAAAGGTCTCCATAAACACTGACTTTAAACTTGCACCTGCGCAACTGCTAAGATATTAAATGACAGCATTCACACAGGCCTTCGTGGACAGTGGAAGACCATTTCTCCCCCTTCCCCCACCACCTGTAAAAATCCAGTCAGCAAGTTTGTCATCAATTCAATTAATAACTTAATTATTCAGGAGAGTCAGAAGGGGAACTGTGTTGGTCATACTGGATTGATTCCTGGGATGAGAGGGTTGTCCTATGAGGAAAGATTGTGTAGAATGGGCCTATACTCTCTGAGTTTAGTAGAATGAGAGGTGATCTCATTGAAACATAGAAGATTCTAAGAAGGCTTGACAGGGTAGATGCTGAGAGGATGTTTCCCCTGGCTGGAGAATCTAGAACGGGGCATAGTCTCAGGATAAAGGGTCGGACATTTAGTACTGAGATGAGAAGGAATTTCTTCACTCAGAGCGTTGTGAATATTTGGAATTCTCTACCCCAGAGGGCTGTGCATGCTCAGTCATTGAGTATATTCAAGACTGAGATCGATAGATTTTTGGACTCGAAGGGAATCAAGGGATATGGGGATCAGGCGGGAAAGTGGAGTTGAGGTCGAAGATCAGCCCATGATCTTATTGAATGGCAGAGCAGGCTCGAGGGGGCTCCTATTTCTTATGTTATGTATGTGTTCAGAAACTCCTTCTTTGTAATGGCAGAGTTCTCATGATGAGTAACAGTGCATTCTCTATCAGCTCAAGTCTTCGACACAGATGTAAACTGGCTGGAAGAGCTGGTCTGAAAGATGTTCCCCAAAGAAATATTAAATAATTAATAAATATATAACAGAAGAAAACCCCAAGGTTAAGAATGGCACGTCAAAAATGAAAATAGATATTGCAGTATACAAGCTTGAGAAGGGCAACAGCAGTAGGCACTTCCAGGACTACCAATGACTTAACTTGCATCTGCTTCTGAAAGACAAAGGAGGAAGATTTCCTCTGTGCTCTAGGTATAATAAAATCAGGAATGCTTTTATCAAGAACAGGTTTAAAATTTCACTACGCCGAGTGCACAGAGGAAATCCTCACCCTATGTAGCTGACCTATAAGTTTTGCAGAGAAGGATCTGTGGGAGCTAAACCAGCTATTCCTTTAGTTGACTGACCCTTGGAGCCTGGTTGCCACAATTTAACAGCCGACAAGTTGGTAAGATATGACCTCCACAATTCACTTTGAGTATTTGTTTTAAGATTTGTAAATCTAACTCAGCTCTTTAGTGAGAGACAAATTGTGCATTTGAGCACAAATGCTTTGTATTGTCTACATGAAAACAAATAGCCATGCACATATCCAACAAATACATCTTATGCCAGATTAGAAATATCAGGGGAATTAAAACTGACAATAAAAAAAAGGTTTCGATGAAACTTGAAGAAGGTACAGAGATAGATTAATTTAGGATTAAGCTGAAGGATAGCTCTATTGGTCTGTATCTATATAGACTGATAAATCTTGGAGTATGCATAACAGGTCATACTGTTTTGAATGGCAAAAACCTTCGCAACAAGTCCTAATCAATTTGAATCTGCATAACGTATGTGACAATATTAAACTCAAAACCTCTGCTAGAAGGATGAATTTAGTCAAGCAGCCTCAGGGAGAGTGTGCCTTTCTTCAAATGATCATCAAGGAACTGGGTGTTCAAATCCTGAAGACATGCAGATCAATGAAGCTCTTTTTTAGTGTGATAGACTTTATAAACAAACTGGTCCAATAGAGGATTCAAGGAGTCATGGAATGAACAGGTTCTATTCTGTATTTGCTCTCTTATTGGCAAACTATATATGCTAGGGCTTAGGAAAGTAATAGATCAGTTACATCTTTTGATCACACATCTGTGGATGTTACCAAACTTGATATCACTCAAAAATAAGGAATGGTGGTGACTGGAATGGTATAGTCTTGCAAAGTTTGTAGAAGCCAGGAATCTAAAGTTGTTCCTTCTTTCTGAGCAAAACAAAGATATTCACCTCCCTACTCCACAACCATAATGTTGGTGAAAGCAAGTAGTTATTCAAACTATGAACACAGATACAATATTAGTAGCATCGGCATGACTGCCTGATAACCAAAAAAGGCCTCATATTAAAGTGCTGAGCTCAAAAGCACAAACAGTAGAACTTTTTCTAACTCAGAGCACTGGTACCTTTCCCCATCAGAGACTATGCAACAACCTGAATAAAATGTTTTTTTAAAAACTTCAGTTAAACTGCCAACCAATTTTATAAGAAAGGTTTGTTATGTCCTGGGAAAATCATGACTTGCATTCAGGACGATCATCAAACGACTAAAGGAGAGGCTAAGGGCTGCAGTCAGCAACAGGGGAAATTTACTTATGGAATAAATACTGTAATCAATAACAAAGCATCACGATACCCTCAATATTGGCAGGCACACCAATCTTAAGGGAACAGGAATCCTCCAGCAAAGCTCCGAGGTTGTGGTTGCAGCTACTCCTAAATTCTCTCTTTCCAGGGCTATTCTACATCTTCCACAGCAGTGGTTTCAGCAGCTTCCTAACCAGGTTTTTCACAAAACATGATTCAGATTCCTTGGAGCAGAGCTGTCAGATTCTGTCTAGATTCATCACAGCCAGCCAAATTCACAGTGGCATGGTGCTTCCATCAGGGAGATGCTTTATCAGTTACCGTGACTCTTTGTTTTTGACGGATAACAAAAGGACAAGAATATCGATCACTTACCATCATCCAGAGATGATAATATTTATTCTAAACAAAAGTTAAGGGAAATAACTTCAACCCTTCTGAAGTGGACATTTACTGCAGATAAGTTGTGTATTTTGAACAAATGTTGACATACAGGAGTACTGAAATTGAGACAGGGGCTTAGGCTGGTTAAATAAATTTCTTGGAAGAAACCTCTTGCTGTGATCGACAAGCTTGATGGTATTTACAGCAGCCACACTTAATTGATGACAAAAATATAAACACCATGAACGCCAGCAAACTGAAAAAAAAAATCAACCTTCTGATCAGGGCAACTTCACCTATACAGTGCAGACTATAGCATTCATATGAATTGTGTAATTGTCTAGGCAACCAAAAGGAAGTGATAGAAAATGTCAGGCATTTACAGGTTTGTAAGGAAATATCTAGTGATTCTGCACATGAACTTGATTCTGGCAGGTGCATTACAATACAGAATTAATAGACCAACATTAACACATTCCTTCCCTCTCTCATTTCTGTTACTGCTCAGGCCTCTGCCAACGCTTCTTTTCAACCAGCTGTTCGACAACTCTCTCTTTCATTCCCTCCTTCCTCCTGGCGAGGCAATTAATCTCTTCTCCATCACACCACAAATAATTTGCATTATTTTTGGAAATGTTCTATTTTGCTTTCAAAGTAGCACAAAAAAAGCATAGTGTACAGGTGAAAAATGCGCATTACGCTGTACATGTTGACATAGGCACTTGTTTCATGTTAGTTTCTATATTTTATATGTTTCAAAGTTGATCCCTGGAGGTATGTTTCAAACATTTGGCAAATATGGCAGAAGCTTCCTGCACACCAACCAATTCTCTTTTCGATGAGTTTTATTGTGGAGTTACAGGATGACTGCTGAACAGTTGAGATATCAGAAACACTTGAAACATTGCAGTAATTGCTGGTGTGTTGACGAGCCCCGAGCACCAGGCAGACCTTAGAGGATCAGGACCGCACGTATCTCCCTATTCTATCGCAGCTTTCTTTCTAGGACTATCACTGAGTATTCAAAATATACCAAATTGCCACCCAAGGTGTTTTATCTTCACAAACACTATCTAAGGCATCACATATGTCCCATTAATTAATTGCAACTGGTTAATCAGAGACTTCTACTGTACACTTAGATGTATTATCTCACGAATGATTTTCCATGAGATTTTATCTGTGGCTCATTCCTTTTCTCATAGTATCTGGGTTGCCTCCGTATCTTTTGCTGAAAATAAATACTTTAAGGGATCTTGCTGCCTGAAAAATGGCTCCACAAACTGGAGAACCTCTTCTCCCCAGCCATTATGCAAAGGGCTGAGAAAACATGAATGAATGATGGAAATGCACACCATCGAAGGAGGCCATTTCGCCAAAAGACTTCCCTTTTAATAGCTAATACGGATTTTCTTTCCACCACTGTTTCAGGTAGGGCATTTCACATCCTAACAATGGTATATGTGGAAAAAAAACTCTTCCAACCTGTTTTGTTTTTTTTGATAATCTTAAATGTATACCCGCCAGTCACTGACTCAACAAATAGAAATAGTTTTTCCCTACTTAGATTCGTAGAAAGGTTACAGCACGGAAGGAGGCCATTCAGCCCATCGAGTCCACGCCGGCTCCATGCAACAGCAAACCAGCCAGTCCCACTCCCCCGCCCTTTCCCCGTAGCCCTACAAATTTTTTCCTTTCAAGAACTTATCCTGTTCCCTTTTGAAGGCCATGATTGAATCTGCCTCCACCACCCCCTCGGGCAGTGCATTCCAGATCAGAACCACTCGCTGTGTAAAAAGGTTTTCCTCATGTCACCTTTGGTTCTTTTGCCAATCACCTTAAATCTGTGTCCTCCGGTCCTTGACCATTCCGCCAATGGAAACAGTTTTTCTCAATCTACTCTTTCTAGACCCTTCATGATTTTGAATACCCCTATCAAATCTCCTCGCACCCATCTCTGTTCCAATGAGAACAATCCCAGCTTCTCCAGTCTATCCACGTAACTAAAGTCCCTCATCCTTGGAACCATTCTAGTAAATCTCTTCTGCAACTTTTCAAAGGCCTTCACATCTTTCCTGAAGTGCGGTGCCCAGAACTGGACACAATACTCCAGTTCCTGTACCCCTTTTAGAGCTGTGCCCTCCAGTTGATATTGCCTTGCCTCGTCCCGTTCTTCCTACCGAAATGTGTTACTTCATATTTTTCTGAGTTAAATTTCATCTGCCGTGTGTCCACCCATGCCACCAGCCTGTCTACATACTCTTGAAGTCTATCACTATCCTCCTCACTGTTTACTACCATTCCAAGTTTGGTGTTATATGCAAATTTTGAAATTGTGCCCTGAACACCAAAGTCCAAGTTCTTAATATACATCAAGAAAAGCATTGGTCTCAGCAGCGACCCGGGAAACATCACTGTACACTTCCCTCCAGTCCGAAAAACCAACCAACCATTCACCACTACTCTCTGTTTCCTGTCCCTCAGCCAATTCTGCATCCATGTTGCTACTGCCCCCTTTACTCCATAGGACGCAATCTTGATGATAAGCCTCCCATGTGGCACTTTATCAAACGCCTTTTGAAAATCCGTACACACCGCTTTTTTTTTATTCGTTCATGGGATATGGGCGTCGCTGGCGAGGCCGGCATTTATTGCCCATCCCCAATTGCCCTTGAGAGGGTGGTGAGCCGCCAACTTGAACCTCTGCAGTCCCTGTGGTGAAGGTTCTCCCACAGTGCTGTTAGGGAGTTCCAGGATTTTGACCCAGCGACGATGAAGGAACGGCGATATATTTCCAAGTCGGGATGGTGTGTGACTTGGAGGGGAACGTGCAGGTGGTGTTGTTCCCATGCGCCTGCTGCTTTTGTCCTTCCAGGTGGTAGAGGTGGCGGGTTTGGGAGGTGCTGTCGAAGAAGCCTTGGCGAGCTGCTGCAGTGCATCCTGTGGATGCTACAAACTGCAGCCACAGTGCGCCGGTGGTGAAGGTAGTGAATGTTTAGGGTGGTGGATGGGGTGCCAATCAAGCGGGCAACTTTGTCCTGGATGGTGTCGAGCTTCTTGAGTGTTGTTGGAGCTGCACTCATCCAGGCAAGTGGAGAGTATTCCATCACACTCCTGACTTGTGCCTTGTAGATGGTGGAAAGGCTTTGGGGAGTCAGGAGATGAGTCACTCGCTGCAGAATACCCAGCCTCTGACCTGCTCTTGTAGCCACAGTATTCATGTGGTTGGTCCAGTTAAGTTTCTGGTCAATGGCGACCCCCAGGCTGTTGATGGTGGGGGATTCGGTGATAGTAATGCCGTTGAATGTCAAGGGGAGGTGGTTAAACTCTCTCTTGTTGGAGATGGTCATTGCCTGGAGCTTGTCTGGCGCGAATGTTACTTGCCACTTATGAGCCCAAGCCTGGATGTTGTCCAGGTCTTGCTGCAAGACGGGCTCGGAATGCTTCATTATTTGAGGTTGTGAATGGAACTGAACACTGTGCAATCATCAGCGAACATCCCCATTTCTGACCTTATGATGGAGGGATGAAGCAGCTGAAGATGGTTGGGCCTAGGACACTGCCCTGAGGAACTCCTGCAGCAATGCCCTGTGGCTGAGATGATTGGCCTCCAACAACCACCACCATCTTCCTTTGTGCTGGGTATGACTCCAGCCACTGGAGAATTTCCCCCCCGATTCCCATTGACTTCAATTTTACTAGGGCTCCTTGGTGCCATACTCAGTCAAATGCTGCCTTGATGTCAAGGTCAGTCACTCTCACCTCACCTCTGGAATTCAGCTCTTTTGTCCATGTTTGGACCAAGGCTCTAATGAGGTCTGGAGCCGAGTGGTCCTGGCGGAACCCAAAATGAGCATCGGTGAGCAGGTTATTGGTGAGTAAGTGCCGCTTGATAGCACTGTTGACGACACCTTCCATCACTTTGCTGATGATTGAGAGTAGACTGATGGGGCGGTAATTGACTGGATTGGATTCGTCCTGCTTTTTATGCACAGGACATACCTGGGCAATTTTCCACATTGTCGGGTAGATGCCAGTGTTGTAGCTGTACTGGAACAACTTGGCTAGAGGTGCAGCTAGTTCTGGAGTGCAAGTCTTCAGCACCACAGCCGGGATGTTGCCGGGGCCCATAGCCTTTGCTGTATCCAGTGCACTCAGCCGTTTCTTGATATCACGTGGAGTGAATCGAATTGGCTGAAGGCTGGCTTCTGTGATGGTGGGGATATCGGGAGGAGGCCGAGATGGATCGTCCACTTGGCACTTCTGGCTGAAGATGGTTGTCTTTTGCACTCACGTGCTGGACTCCGCCATCATTGAGGATGGGGATGTTTGGCGCCTCCTCCTCCCGTTAGTTGTTTAATTGTCCACCACCATTCACGACTGGATGTGGCAGGACTGCAGAGCTTTGATCTGATCGTCGAATCGCTTAGCTCTGTCTATAGCATGTTGCTTCCGGATGTTTAACATGCATGTCGTCCTGAGTTGTAGCTTCACCAGGTTGGCACCTCATTTTTAGGTATGCCTGGTGCTGCTCCTGGCATGCTCTTCTACACTCCTCACTGAACCAGGGTTGATCCCCTGACTTGTTGGTAATGGTAGAGTGAGGAATATGCCGGGCCATGAGGTTACAGATTGTGCTGAAATACAATTCTGCTGCTACTGATGGCCCACAGCATTTTTGAGCTGCTAGATCTATCCCATTTAGCATGGTGGTAGTGCCACACAACACGTTGGATGGTGTCCTCCAGTGCGAAGACAAGACTTCATCTCCACGAGGACTGTGCGGTGGTCACTCCTACTAATACTATCATGGACGGACGCATTTGCGACAGGTAGATTGGTGAGGACGAGGTCAAGTAAGTTTTTCCCTCGTGTTGGTTCGCTCACCACCTGCCGCAGGCCCAGTCTAGCAACTATATCATTCAGGACTCGGGTACCTCGGTCAGTAGTGGTGCTATCGAGCCACTCTTGGTGCTGGACATTGAAGTCCCCCACCCAGAGTACATTGTGTGCCCTTGCTACCCTCAGTGCTTCCTCCAAGTGGTGTTCCTCCAAGTGGAGGAGGACTGATTAATCAGCTGAGGGAGGGCGGTAGGTGGTAATCAGCAGGAGGTTTCCTTGTCCATGTTTGACCTGATGCCATGAGATTTCATGGGGTCCAGAGTTAATGTTGAGGACTCCCAGGGCCACTCCCTCCTGACTGTATATCATTGTACCGCCACCTCTGGTCGGTCTGTCCTGCCGGTGGGAAGGACATACCCAGGGTTGGTGATGGAAGAGTTGGCTGAAAGGTATGATTCTGTGAGTATGGCTGTGTCAGGCTGTTGCTTGACTAGTCTGTGGGACAGCTCCCTCAATTTTGGCACGTCCCCAGATGTTAGTGAGGAGGACTTTGCAGGGTCGACTGGGCTTGGTTTGCCTTTGTTGTGTCCGGTGCCTAGTGGTCCGATGCCGGGTGGTCCGTCCAGTTTTATTCTTATTATGACTTTTTTTAAGCGAGATTTTACAACTGAGTGGCTTGCTCGGCCATTTCAAAGGGCAATTAAGAATCAACCACATTGCTGTGGGTCTGGAGTCACACATAGGCCACACCAGATATGGATGGCAGGTTTCTTTCCCAAAAGGACATTAGTGAACCAGATGGGTTTTTATGACAATCTGGTAGTTTCATGGCCACCATTACTGATACTGGTATTTTAATTCCAGATTTTATTTAATTAATTGAATTTAATTAATAGAATTTAAATTCCACAGCTGCCATGGCAGTGATTTGAACTCATGACTCCGGATTATTAATCTAGGCCTCTGGATTACGAGTCCAGTAACATAACTACTATCCTACCGTACCCGATCAACTGCATTGCCCTCATCTACCCTCTCTGTGACCTCATCAAAAAACTCTATCAGGTTAGTTAAACACGATTTGCCTTCAACAAATCCATGCTGGCTTTCCCGAATCAATCCACCCTCGTCCAAGTGACTGTTAATTCTGTCCTGGATTATCGTTTCAAAAAGTTTCCCCACCACTGATGTTAAACTGACTGGCCTATAGTTGGTGGGTTTATCCTTACACCCTTTTTTGAACAAGGGTTTAACATTTGCAATTCTCCAGTCCTCTGGCACCATCCCCCTATCTACAGATGTTTGGAAGATTATGGCCAGCACCTCTGCAATTTCCATCCTTACTTTCCTCAGCAGCGTAGCGGATTCCATCCGGACCGGGTGACTTATCTACTTTAAGTACAGCTAGCCTTTCAAGTACATCTTCTTTATCAATTTTAGCCCATCCAGTATCTCAACAATATCTTCCTTTACTGAGACTGTGACAGCAGCATCTTCTTCCATGGTAAAAGCAGATGCAAAGTATCCATTTAGTACCTCAGCCATCCCCTCTGCCTCCATGAGTCGATCTTCTTTATGGTCCCTAATCGGCCCCACCCCTCCTCTTACTACCCATTAACTGTTTACATGCCTGTCGAAGACTTTTGGATTCCCTTTTATGTTGACTGCCAGTCTATTTTCATACACTCTCTTTGCCCCACTTATTTCCTTTCTCGCTTCCCCTCTGAACTTTCTATATTCTGCCTGGTTCTCACTTGTGTTATCAACCTGACATCTGTCATACGCCCCTTTTTTCCATTTCATCTTATTCACTATCACCTTTGTCATCCAGGGACCTCTGCTTTAGTTGCCCGACCTATCTGCCTCATGGGAATGTGCCTTGACTGTTTTGCCTGCAAGACTGAGTGCCCGCCTCCCGATATCCCCACCTTCACAGAAGCCAGTCTTCAGACAATTCGATTAATTCCACGTGATCTCATGAAAAGAAGACAATGGGCCCCGACAGCATCCCGGCTGTAGTGCTGAAGACTGAGGAACATCGGAACAAGAGTCAGCGATTCAACCCCTCGAGCCTGCTCCGCCATTTGATAAGATCATGGCTGATCTGTGTCCTAACTCCGTATCCCTTAATACCTTTGGTTGCCAAAAGCTGTCTATCTCCGATTTAAATTTAGCAATTGAGCTAGCATCAATTGCCGTTTGCGGAAGAGAGTTCCAAACTTCTACCACCCTTTGTGGCGACAAGTGTTTTCTAATCTCACTCCTGAAAGGTCTGACTCTAATTTTTAGACTGTTTCCCCGACTCCGAGAATCCCCAACCAGCAGAAATAGTTTCTCTCTATCCACCCTATCCGTTACCCTTAATATCTTATAAACTTCGATCAGATCACCCCATAACCTTCAAAACTCCGGAGAATACAACCCCAATTTGAGTAATCTCTCCTCGTAACTTAACCCTTGAAGTCTGGGTATCATTCTAGTAAACCTACGCTGCACTCCCTCCAAGGCCAATATGTCCTTCCGAAGGTGCGATGCCCAGAACTGCTCACAGTACTCCAGGTGCGGTCTAACCAGGGTTGTGTATCGCTGCAGCATAACTTCTCCCCCCTTGTACTCTAGTCCTCAAGATATAAAGGCCAGCATTCCATTAGCCTTATTGAATGTTTTCTGCACCTGTTCATGGCACTTCAATGATCAATGGACCTGAACCCCTAAGTCCCTTTGGATACGGGTACGGTAGCATCGTGGTTATGTTACTGGGCTAGTAATCCAGAGGCCTGGACTAAAATCCAGAGTCATGAGTTCAAATCCCGCCACGGCAGCTGGCGAATTTAAATTCAATTAATTAATTAAATTCAATTAATTAAATAAAAATCTGGAATTAAAATACTAGTATCAGTAATGATGGCCATGAAACTACCAGATTGTCGTAAAAACCCATCTGGTTCACGAATGTCTTTTAGGGAAGGAAACCTGCCGTCCTAACCCGGTCTGGCCGACATGTGACTCCAGACCCACAGCAATGTGGTTGATTCTTAATTGCCCTCTGAAATGGCCTAGCAAGCCACTCAGTTGTAAAATCTCGCGACGAAAAGTCATAATAAGAATAAAACCAGACGGACCACCCGGCATCAGACCACGAGGCACCGGACACGACAACGGCAAAACACCAAGCCCAGTCGACCCTGCAAGGTCCTCCTTACTAACATCTGGGGACTTGTGCCAAAATTGGGAGAGCTGTCCCACAGACGAGTCAAGCAACAGCCTGACACAGCCATACTCAAAGAATCATATCTTTCAGCCAACGTCCCAGACTCTTCCATCACCATCCCCGGCAGGACAGACCCACCAGAGCGGGCGGAACAGTGATATACAGTCAGGAGGGAGTGGCCCTGGGAGTCCTCAACATTGACTCTGGACCCCATGAAATCTCATGGCATCAGGTCAAACATGGGCAAGCAAACCTCTTGCTGATTAACACCTACCGCCCTCCCTCAGCTGATGAATCAGTCCTCCTCCATGTTGAGCACCACTTGGAGGAAGCACTAAGGGTAGCAAGGGCACAAAATGTACTCTGGGTGGGGGACTTCAATGTTCATCACCAAGAGTGGCTCGGTAGCACCACTACTGACCGAGCTGGCCGAGTCCTGAAGGACATAGCTGCCAGACTGGGCCTGCGGCAGGTGGTGAGCGAACCAACACGAGGGAAAAACTTACTTGACCTCGTCCTCACCAATCTACCTGTCGCAAATGCATCTGTCCATGACAGTATTGGTAGGAGTGACCACCGCACAGTCCTCGTGGAGATGAAGTCCCGTCTTCACACTGAGGACACCATTCAACGTGTTGTGTGGCACGACCACCGTGCTAAATGGGATAGATTCAGAACGGATCTAGCAGCTTAAAACTGGGCATCCATGAGGCGCTGTGGGCCATCAGCAGCAGAATTGTATTTCAGCACAATCTGTAACCTCATGGCCCGGCATATTCCTCACTCTACCATTACCAACAAGCCAGGGGATCAACCCTGGTTCAATGAGGAGTGTAGAAGAGCATGCCAGGAGCAGCACCAGGCGTACCTAAAAATGAGATGCCAACTTGGTGAAGCTACAACACAGGACTACATGCATGCTAAACAGCGGAAGCAAAATGCTATAGACAGAGCTAAGCGATTCCACAACCAACGGATCAGATCAAAGCTCTGCAGTCCTGCCATGTCCAGTCGTGAATGGTGGTGGACAATTAAACAACTAACGGGGGGAGGAGGAGGCTCTGCAAACATCCCCATTCTCAATGATGGCGGAGTCCAGCACGTGAGTGCAAAAGACAAGGCTGAAGCGTTTGCAACCATCTTCAGCCAGAAGTGCCGAGTGGATGATCCATCTCAGCCTCCTCCCGATATCCCCACCATCGCGGAAGCCAGTCTTCGGCCAATTCGATTCACTCCACGTGATATCAAGAAACGGCTGAGTGCACTGGATACAGCAAAGGCTATGGGCCCCGACAACATCCCAGCTGTGGTGCTGAAGACTTGTGCTCCAGAACTAGCTGCGCCTCTAGCCAAGCTGTTCCAGTACAGCTACAACACTGGCATCGACCCGACAATGTGGAAAATTGCCCAGGTATGTCCTGTCCACAAAAAGCAGGACAAATCCAATCCGGCCAATTACCGCCCCATCAGTCTACTCTCAATCATCAGCAAAGTGATGGAAGGTGTCGTCGACAGTGCTATCAAGTGGCATTACTCACCAATAACCTGCTCACCGATGCTCAGTTTGGGTTCCACCAGGACCACTCGGCTCCAGATCTCATTGCACCATCAACATCCTGGGGGTCACCATTGACCAGAAACTTCACTGGACCAGCCATATAAATACTGTGGCTACGAGAGCAGGTCAGAGGCTGGGTATTCTGCAGCGAGTGACTCACCTCCTGACTCCCCAAAGCCTTTCCACCATCTGCAAGGCACAAGTCAGGAGTGTGATGGAATACTCTCCACTTGCCTGGATGAGTGCAGCTCCAACAACACTCAAGAAGCTCGACACCATCCAAGATAAAGCAGCCCGCTTGATTGGCACCCCATCCACCACCCTAAACATTCACTCCCTTCACCACCGGCGCACTGTGGCTGCAGTGTGCACCATCCACAGGATGCACTGCAGCAACTCACCAAAGCTTCTTCGACAGCACCTCCCAAACCCGCGACCTCTACCACCTAGAAGGACAAGGGCAGCAGGCGCATGGGAACACCACCTGCACGTTCCCCTCCAAGTCACACACCATCCCGACTTGGAAATATATCGCTGTTCCTTCATTGTCGCTGGGTCAAAATCCTGGAACTCCCTTCCGAACAGCACTGTGGGAGAACCGTCACCACACGGACTGCAGCGGTTAAAGAAGGCGGCTCACCACCACCTTCTCGAGGGCAATTAGGGATGGGCAATAAATGCTGGCCTCACATCCCGTGAACGAATAAAAAAAAACATCCACTGTTTTTAACTTTCTACCATTTAGAAAGTACCCTGTTCTATCCTTTTCTGATCCAAAGTGGATGACCTCACATTTGCCTACACTGAATTCCATTTGCCACAGTTTTGCCCATTCACCTAATCTATCAAAATCCCTTTATCATGTTATGTTTTCATCTACACTGCTTACAATGCCACCAATCTTTGTGTCATCGGCAAGCTTAGATATGAGGCTTTCTATGCCTTCATCTAAGTCGTTAATAAATAGTGTGCATAATTGAGGCCCCAAGACAGATCCCTGTGGGACTCCACGAGTCACATCCTGCCAATGTGAGTACCTACCCATTATCCCTACTCTCTGTCGCCTTTCGCTCAGCCAACTTCCTAACCAAGTCCGTACTTTTCCCTCGATTCCATGGGCTTCTATCTTAGCTAACACTCTCGTATGTGGGACCTTATCTAATGCTTTCTGGAAGTGCATATAAATAACATCCACTGACATTCCCCTGTCCACTACTTCAGTCTTCAAAAAATTCAATCAGGTTTGTCAGGCACAACCTACCTTTCACAAATCCATGCTGGCTCTCTCTGATCAACTGAAAATTCTCGAGGTGTTCAGTCACCGTATGCCTTAATTACAGACTCCAGCATTTTCCCCACAACAGATATTAGGCTAACCGGTCTATAATTCCCTGGTTTCCCCCTCTCTCTTTTCTTAAAAAGAGCAACATGTGCAATTTTCCAATCTGGAGGGATGGTTCCGGAATCAGGAGAACTTTGAAAGATTATAGTTCGAGCATCTGCAATGTGCTCACCTACTTCCTTCAAAACCCTGGGATGTAAACCATCTGATCCTGGGGATTTGTCACTCTTAAGTGCTATTACTTTCTTCATTACTGTTGTTTCACTTATGTTAATTTTATCGAGTCCCTGTCCCCGATTCAATATTAGTTTTCTTGGGATTTCTGGCATGCTGTCCTCTTTTTCTACTGTAAATACTGACGCAAAGTAATTATTCAACAAGTCCGCCGTTTCCCCATTGTCAATGACAATATCCCCACCGTCAGTTTTTAAGTGGCCAACACTGCTCCTGACCACCCTCTTTTTCCTAATATAACTATAAATGTTCTTTGTATTGGTTTTGATATCCCTTGCAAGTTTCTTTTCATACTTGTGCTCCAGAACTAGCCGCTCCTCTAGCCAAACTGTTCCAGTACAGCTACAACACTGGCATCGACCCGACAATGTGGAAAATTGCCCAGGTATGTCCTGTCCATAAAAGCAGGACAAATCCAATTCGGCCAATTACCGCCCCATCAGTCTACTCTCAATCAGCAGCAAAGTGATGGAAGGTGTCGTCTGCAGTGCTATCAAGTGGCACTTACTCACCAATAACCTACTCACTGATGCTCAGTTTGGGTTCCGCCAGGACCACTCGGCTCCAGACCACATTAAAGCCTTGGTCCAAACATGGACAAAAGAGCTGAATTCCAGAGGTGAGGTGAGAGTAACTGCCCTTGACATCAAGGCAGCATTTGACCGAGTGTGGCACCAAGGAGACCTGGTAAAATTGAAGTCAATGGGAATCAGAGGGAAAACGCTCCTGTGGCTTGGGTCATACCTATCACAAAGGAAGATGGTAATGGTTGTTGGAGGCCAATCATCTCAGCCCCAGGACATTGCTGCAGGAGTTCCTCAGGGCAGTGTCCTTGGCCCAACCATCTTCAGCTGCTTCACCAAAGACCTTCCCTCCATCATAAGGTCAGAAATGGGGATGTTCGCTGATGACTGCACAGTGTTCAGTTCCATTCGCAAACCCTCAGATAACGAAGCAATCCATGCCCGCGTGCAGCAAGACCTGGACAACATCCAGGCTTGGGCTCATAAGTGGCAAGTAACATCCGCGCCAGACAAGTGCCAGGCAATGACCATCTCCAACATGAGAGAATCTAACCACCTCCCCTTGACATTCAACGGCATTACTAACGCCGTATCCCCTGCCATCAACATCCTGGGGGTCACCATTGACCAGAAACTTAACTGGACCAGCCATATCAATACTGTGGCTACAACAGCAGGTCAGAGGCTTGGGATTCTGTGGCTAGTGACTCATCTCCTGACTCCCCAAAGCCTTTCCACCATCTGCAAAGCACAAGTCAGGGGTGTGATGGAATACTCTCCACTCGCCTGGATGAGTGCAGCTCCAACAACACTCAAGAAGCTCGACACCATCCAGGACAAAGCAGCCCACTTGATTGGCACCCCATCCACCACCCTAAACATTCACTCCCTTCACCACCAGCGCTCAATGGCTGCAGTGTGTACCATCCACAGGATGCACTGCAGCAACTCACCAAGGCTTCTTCGACAGCACCTCCCAAACCCACGACCTCTACCACCTGGAAGGTCAAGGGCAGCAGGCAGATGGGAACACCACCACTTGCACGTTCCCCTCCAAGTCACACATCATCCAGACTTCGAAATATATCGCCATTCCTTCATCGTCGCTGGGTCAAAATCCTGGAACTCCCTTCCTAACAGCACTGTGGGAGAACCTTCACCACACGGACTGCAGCGGCTCACCACCACCTTCTCAAGGGAAATTAGGGATGGGCAATAAATGCTGGCCTTGCCGGCAACGCCCACATCCCATGAACGAATATTTAAAAAAATCTTTGATTCCAATTTACCTGGTCCAGATCTGTACTCATCCCGTTGAAATTGGCCCTCCTCCAATTGAGTATTTTTACTTCAGAGTGGTCCATGTCCTTTTCCATCACTTTTCTAAGAAAATCTTTATGAAAATAACATCTGTCTCTTTCATGAAGATTACTTTTTGGTGGCGCAGGAGCCACTCCATTCTGCCATAACATTACCCTATCCAATTTTAACTGGGGATTCTTCCATAAAAGATTGTGCCTCAGAACAAGCAAGGGGGATTTCAGTCTTAGTTTCTGCTAATACATTGCTCAAATTGAATAACAGGGTTTCCTACCATCAAAATATTTACCTGTGAAGAACAGAGCCAATCATAACTTATTCCCTTCTAACTTCATCTACCTGTGTCACGTGCAACATTGGTACAGCACGACTTCCCTACTCAGTTTCTTCCCTTTATTTTAATCAGCAGCGCGGATCAGAGGTTAATGAATGAGTCGGTGAGCGGAGCTGAACATTTGCTGACTAAGACCAAGTGGTTACTGTAATAACTACTCTTACAGCAGCCACTCTGCTCACTGCACTTTCATTCAAACTCTAACATTAAGTAGCTGCTGAGTTGAGCACTTGCCGATCATAAGGCCAGACGTTACTGGAGTTTCTCGGTGGTTCGTGTATTAGATGTCCAGAGAAGCAAAACACCAGCATTTAAAACACACTCATGATTAAAATTAAAGTGCTGGGTAAGGGGAAAAACTGGAACTGCCCACAGTTTTTGCCATTTCTCTTGCAACTGTCCTATGATTTTTGCCACACTAAATCACTTGCCCTTTGCATGGTCCATTCAGCAATCGGTTTCACCTTAAAGGCTAAATTATCTTGCTGGGGTATGGAAGACCCGCTGCTTTGGTGCTCATAATAACTTTGCTAATACTTATTTTGGCTCACTCCCCATTTCAGATGCATTCCAAAAATTCTGCTGGGAGCTACAAAAAGGATCATCCCTAAAAAAAATGATTCTGTGCATTATATGTACGCTGATTGCAGCTAATCTATCATACAGGGATATGGTCAATTTCTTTCATCTGGCCAAATTCTCCATTATTATTGGTAGCAAAACTGCTGGATCCACATACTCTACATGCTTTACAGGACAGAAACTACTTTAATTGCAAACTATTGGACATTATTTGCCAGGATCAACAATCTAACTGGAGCTATGATTCTTGTAGTTCAAAGGAACTGCCTCTGATTTGCTCTCGTTTATGCTGCAACCCAATGTTCTCGAATTCCTTTTGATTCTTGGAACATCTTCGGTGGATACTTCAGGGTCCTGTAGCACTTCTCTTTCTGACTCAAGATGTTGACTGGTTGCTGGAGTACAGTTCAACGTGCGTCGGGCACCCTCCAGCACCAGCAGCCAAGACATTATTATTCGTGTGAGTTTTGACAGTGCTGCTGAGTGCTCTATCAACCGCAGGGACATCAAAATAAAGCCTGAACCAACCTTCATCCGACGTTCTCAGAACCACTTTCCAGCAGAACTTGCTGGATTGTGCCTTGGAATGGGAACCCTGGGCAATTTTTCCCTTTGTTAATCTAGTAGTATTGAGGTCAATTGTAGCACTCCTACCACTGCATTGGATGAGATCAAGTAACTCAGCAGAGGCCAGAGATTAAACCTGGGATTTGTCTAGTCCGTATAGTTCAGTTACTCATTTTTTGTCTTTGGTAGACCTGACCACTAAGATTGAGAGAGCAGGCCCCTTGTTGCCATCGGCCAAGTGAGAACCAAGTGAACTCCTGGGTACACCTGCAAAGCCCAACCTATGATCAACATTTTTCATCATCATCACTCTTCCTGTATCATTGAGGTACATAAGGCAGTAATGATTCAACACCATCCAGTTGCATCTCAGGCTTTTACCTTCAGCTCGCATAGTTGCAAGTGCACATCAGCTAAATCCATTGTTATTGTTTCTCTTTCCACAGATGCTGCCTGACCTGCTCAGTATTTACGGCATTTCTGTTTTTATTTTAGATTTCCAGCATCTGCAGTATTTTGCTTTTGTTCCATTGTTATTGTGTTTGATAGAGTTCCTCTTATTCGACCTCCAGCTGTTTTCCCTCGTGGTTTCCATTTCCATGTTTACATAGAGATCCTCTTGTCAGCCATTCTCGGAATGTATGCAATGTGGATTCATCTTTTCTTCCGGACTGTTATAGGTCGGTGGTGACATGTGTGCTCGCTGAAGTACACTTTCAATAGTCACTTTGTTAAACCATCTGATGTTAATGAGCTGTCACAGGTATCTACACAGGAAGCTGTTGAGCTTCATTTTGATGGCTTTGTTGGGCCACCACATTTCTGATCCATGTCGGGGTGCAGCTAGCACGCTGGTCTTAAAAATTCTTTATATTTTTTCCTATTTGATTTCCAGATTGAGTGAAGCATTTGAAAAGCTTCATTAGCTTTTCCGATGCAAGCTTTGGCATCTGACATGCAACCTCCATCGTCTTGCCCCACACTGCCCAAGTAGGATACACAATTTGCAGTCGTTCACCACCCACATGTATTTTTTTGTCAGAATCAACAATCGTTTGCATGAGGTGAGTTTTCACACCGTTCATATTATTCTATTCTAGATCTGATAATGTGCAATGAGACAGGATTAATTAATTACCTCATTGTAAAGGAGCCTCTAGGTAGCAGTGATCACAATATGATTGAATTTCGCATTCAGTTTGAGGGAGAGAAGAGTAAGTCTAAGACTAGTGTTTTATGAGGGCATGGAGACAGAGCTGGCTAAAGTGAACTGGGTTAAGGGATAGGTCAGTAGAGATGCAGTGGCAGACATTTAATGAGATATTTCATAACACTCAGCAAAGATACATTCCAGTGAGAAAGAAAGACTCTAGGGGAAGGACATAAGGACATACCATCCGTGGCTAACTAAGGAAGTTAAAGATAGCATCAAATTGAAAGAAAAAGCATAAAATTCCGCAAAGATTAGTGGCAGGTCAGAAGATTGGACAGAACATAAAAAACAGCAAAGAATGATGAAAAGAATAATAAGGAGGGAGAAATTAGAGTACGAGAGAAAGCTAGCTAGAAATAAAAAAAGATAGTAAGAGTTTCATCAGATATTTAAAAAGGAAAAGAGTAAGTAAAGTGAGCGTTGGTCCTCTAGAGAGCGAGTCTGGGGAATTAATAATGGAGAATAAGGAAATGGTGGATGAACTGATCAGATATTTTGCGTCCATCTTCACTGTAGAGGATACAAATAACATGCCAGATATAATTGTAAATCAAGAGGTGAAAGGGAGGGAGGAGCCGAGCCGAGCGGAGGGAGCGTCCGATAAAAGGCGGGATTTCAGAGCGCTGAGAACAGCTGAGAGGAGCCGAGCCGAGCGGAGGGAGCGTCCGATAAAAGGCGGGATTTCAGAGCGCTGAGAACAGCTGAGAGGAGCCGAGCCGAGCGGAGGGAACGTCCGATAAAAGGCGGGATTTCAGAGCGCTGAGAACAGCTGAGAGGAGCCGAGCCGAGCGGAGGGAGCGTCCGATAAAAGGCGGGATTTCAGAGCGCTGAGAACAGCTGAGAGGAGCCGAGCCGAGCGGAGGGAGCGTCCGATAAAAGGCGGGATTTCAGAGCGCTGAGAACAGCTGAGAGGAGCCGAGCCGAGCGGAGGGAGCGTCCGATAAAAGGCGGGATTTCAGAGCGCTGAGAACAGCTGAGAGGAGCCGAGCGGAGGGAGCGTCCGATAAAAGGCGGGATTTCAGAGCGCTGAGAACAGCTGAGAGGAGCCGAGCCGAGCGGAGGGAGCGTCCGATAAAAGGCGGGATTTCAGAGCGCTGAAAACAGCTGAGAGGAGCCGAGCCGAGCGGAGGGAGCGTCCGATAAAAGGCGGGATTTCAGAGCGCTGAGAACAGCTGAGAGGAGCCGAGCCGAGCCGAGCTGCGACCGAGTTCGAAGTGACGTCAGGAATCAGATCGGGACGCGACACAGGGGAGGCACCTGATTGGTGAGTAGGTTCAGGTGAGTATTTCTACTTATCGACAGTAACGAAAGTAAAAGGAAAGGGAAGGTCTGCAGGTCTTATCGGAAGTAGCGTTTATTTTTTAGTGAATCAAGGTCCCTAGTGTAGTTAACATTCTCGAAATTGAGAACAATTTAAAGGAGTAAACTCCTTAAAGGGAGTGGTAAGTAGTTTTTCTTTCCTTTTTTTTTCTCTTGACATTGTAGTTGTTCTTAAGCTAATTTAAGGGTTAAGTCATGGCAGGAGATCCCAGCGCCGTGTCATGTTCCTCTTGTGGGATGTGGGAATTCAGGGCTCCTTCCTGTATCCCTGATTCCTTCACCTGCGGGAAGTGTGTCCAGCTGCAGCTATTGTTTGACCGCTTGACGGCTCTGGAGCTGCGGATGGATTCACTTTGGAGCATCCACGATGCTGAGGAAGTCGTGGATAGCACGTTCAGTGAGTTGGTCACACCGCAGATAAAAATTACTGAGGGAGATAGTGAATGGGTGACCAACAGACAGAGGAAGAGTAGGAAGGCAGTGCAGGGGTCCCCTGCAGTCATCTCCCTCCAAAACAGGTATACCGTTTTGGATACTGTTGGGGGAGATGGCTCACCAGGGGAAGGTGGCAGTGGCCAGGTTCATGGCACCGTGGCTGGCTCTGCTGCACAGGAGGGCAGGAAAAAGAGTGGCAGAGCTATAGTGATAGGGGACTCGATTGTAAGGGGAATAGACAGGCGTTTCTGCGGACGCAACCGAGACTCCAGGATGGTATGTTGCCTCCCTGGTGCAAGGGTCAAGGATGTCTCGGAGCGGCTGCAGGACATTCTGGAGGGGGAGGGTGAACAGCCAGTTGTCGTGGTGCATATAGGCACCAACGATATAGGTAAAAAACAGGATGAGGTCGTACAAGCTGAATTTAGGGAGTTAGGAGTTAAACTAAAGAGTAGGACCTCAAAGGTAGTAATCTCAGGATTGCTACCAGTGCCACGGGTTAGTCAGAGTAGGAATGACAGGATAGCTAAGATGAATACGTGGCTTGAGAGATGGTGCAAGATGGAGGGATTCAAATTCCTGGGCCATTGGAACCGGTTCTGGGGGAGGTGGGACCAGTACAAATTGGACGGTCTGCATCTGGGCAGGACTGGAACCAATGTCCTAGGGGAAGTGTTTGCTAGTGCTGTTGGGGAGGGTTTAAACTAATGTGGCAGGGGGATGGGAACCGATGCAGGAAGTCAGTGGGAAATAAAGTGGTGACAGAAACAAAAGGCAGTAAGGGAGAGTGTACAGAACATGACCGGACAGATGGCCTGAGAAAGCAGGGCAAAGACCAAGGGAAGTCTAGATTAAACTGCATTTATTTCAATGCAAGAAGTCTGATGGGCAAGGCAGATGAACTCAGGGCATGGATGGGTACATGGGACTGGGATGTTATAGCTATTACTGAAACATGGCTAAGGGAGGGGCAGGACTGGCAGCTCAATGTTCCAGGGTACAGATGCTATAGGAAAGATAGAGCAGGAGGTAAGAGAGGAGGGGGAGTTGCGTTCTTGATTAGGGAGAACATCACGGCAGTAGTGAGAGGGGATATATCCGAGGGTTCGCCCACAGAGTCTATATGGGTAGAACTGAAAAATAAGAAGGGAGAGATCACTTTGATAGGATTGTACTACAGACCCCCAAATAGTCAACGGGAAATTGAGGAGCAAATATGTAAGGAGATTACAGACAGCTGCAAGAAAAATAGGGTGGTAATAGTAGGGGACTTTAACTTTCCCAACATTGACTGGGACAGCCATAGCATTAGGGGCTTGGATGGAGAGAAATTTGTTGAGTGTATTCAGGAGGAATTTCTCATTCAGTATGTGGATGGCCCGACTAGAGAGGGGGCAAAACTTGACCTCCTCTTGGGAAATAAGGAAGGGCAGGTGACAGAAGTGTTAGTGAGGGATCACTTTGGGACCAGTGATCATAATTCCATTAGTTTTAAGATAGCTATGGAGAAGGATAGGTCTGGCCCAAAAGTTAAAATTCTAAATTGGGGAAAGGCCAATTTTGATGGTATTAGACAGGAACTTTCAGAAGTTGATTGGGAGAGTCTGTTGGCAGGCAAAGGGACGTCTGGTAAGTGGGAGGCTTTCAAAAGTGTGTTAACCAGGGTTCAGTGTAAGCACATTCCTTATAAAGTGAAGGGCAAGGCTGGTAGAAGTAGGGAACCTTGGATGACTCGGGAGATTGAGGCACTAGTCAAAAATAAGAAGGAGGCATATGACATGCATAGGCAGCTGGGATCAAGTGGATCCCTTGAAGAGTATAGAGATTGCCGGAGTAGAGTTAAGAGAGAAATCAGGAGGGCAAAAAGGGGATATGAGATTGCTTTGGCAGATCAGGCAAAGGTGAATCCAAAGAGCTTCTACAAATACATAAAGGGCAAAAGGGTAACTAGGGAGAGAGTAGGGCCTCTTAAGGATCAACAAGGTCATCTATGTGCGGAACCACAAGAGATGGGTGAGATCCTGAATGAATATTTCACATCGGTATTTACGGTTGAGAAAGGCATGGATGTTAGGGAACTTGGGGAAATAAATAGTGATGTCTTGAGGAGTGTACATATTACAGAGAGGGAGGTGCTGGAAGTCTTAACGCGCATCAAGGTAGATAAATCTCCGGGACCTGATGAAATGTATCCCAGGACGTTATGGGAGGTTAGGGAGGAAATTGCGGGTCCCCTAGCAGAGATATTTGAATCATCCACCGCTACAGGTGAGGTGCCTGAAGATTGGAGGGTAGCAAATGTTGTGCCTTTGTTTAAGAAGGGCGGCAGGGAAAAGCCTGGGAACTACAGACCAGTGAGCCTGACATCTGTAGTGGGTAAGTTGTTAGAGGGTATTCTGAGGGACAGGATCTACAGGCATTTGGAGAGGCAGGGACTAATTAGGAACAGTCAGCATGGTTTTGTGAGAGGAAAATCATGTCTCACGAATTTGATTGAGTTTTTTGAAGGGGTAACCAAGAAGATAGATGTGGGCTGTGCAGTAGACGTGGTCTACATGGACTTCAGCAAAGCATTTGACAAGGTACCGCATGGTAGGTTGTTACATAAGGTTAAATCTCATGGGATCCAAGGTGAGGTAGCCAATTGGATACAAAATTGGCTTGACGACAGAAGACAGAGGGTGGTTGTCGAGGGTTGTTTTTCAAACTGGATGCCTGTGTCCAGCGGTGTGCCTCAGGGATCGGTGCTGGGTCCGCTGTTATTTGTTATTTATATTAATGATTTGGATGAGAATTTAGGAGGCATGGTTAGTAAGTTTGCAGATGACACCAAGATTGGTGGCATTGTGGACAGTGAAGAAGGTTATCTAGGATTGCAACGGGATCTTGATAAATTGGGCCAGTGGGCCGATGAATGGCAGATGGAGTTTAATTTAGATAAATGTGAGGTGATGCATTTTGGTAGATCGAATCGGGCCAGGACCTACTCCGTTAATGGTCGGGCGTTGGGGAGAGTTATAGAACAAAGAGATCTAGGAGTACAGATTCATAGCTCCTTGAAAGTGGAGTCACAGGTGGATAGGGTGGTGAAGAAGGCATTCAGCATGCTTGGTTTCATTGGTCAGAACATTGAATGCAGGAGTTGGGATGTCTTGTTGAAGTTGTACAGGGCATTGGTGAGGCCACACTTGGAGTACTGTGTACAGTTCTGGTCACCCTATTATAGAAAGGATATTATTAAACTAGAAAGAGTGCAGAAAAGATTTACTAGGATGCTACCGGGACTTGATGGTTTGACTTACAGGGAGAGGTTAGACAGACTGGGACTTTATTCCCTGGAGAGTAGGAGGTTGAGGGGTGATCTTATAGAAGTCTATAAAATAATGAGGGGCATAGATAAGGTCGATAGTCAAAATCTTTTCCCAAAGGTAGGGGAGTCTATAACGAGGGGGCACAGATTTAAGGTGAGAGGGGAGAGATACAAAAGGATCCAGAGGGGCAATTTTTTCACTCAAAGGGTGGTGAGTGTCTGGAACGAGCTGCCAGAGACAGTAGTAGAGGCGGGTACAATTTTGTCTTTTAAAAAGCATTTGGACAGTTACATGGGGAAGATGGGTATCGAGGGATATGGGCCAAGTGCAGGCAATTGGGACTAGCTTAGTGGTATAAACTGGGCGACATGGACATGTTGGGCCGAAGGGCCTGTTTCCATGTTGTAACTTCTATGATTCTATGATTCTACAATCACCAGGGAAAGGTTTTTGAAAAAATTATTCAAACTAAAAGCTGACAAGTCCCCAGGTCCTGATGGACTTCATCCTCAGGTCTTAAAGAAGTGGCTGCAGAGATAGTAGCTGCATTGGTATTAATTTTCCAAAATTCCCTCGATTCTGGAAGGGTCCAAACAGATTGGAAAATAACAAATGTAACTTCTCTATTCAAGGAAGGAAGGAGGCAGAAAGCAGGAAACTACAGGCCAGTTAGCTTAATATCTGTCATAGGGAAAATGCTAGAATCTATTATTAAGGAGGTTACAGCAGAGCACTGAGAAAATCTCAATGCAATCAGGCAGAGTCAACACGGCTTTCTGAAATGGAAATTGTGTTTGACTAATTTATTACAGTTCTTTGAGGAAGTAACAAGCAACTTGGATAAAGGGGATCCTGTGGATATGGTGTGCTTGGATTTCCAAAAGGCTTTTGACAAGGTGCCACATCAAAGGCTACTACATAAAATAAGAGCTCATGGTATCGGGGGTAACATATTAGCATGGATAAAGGATTGGTGAGCTAACAGGAATCAGGGAGCAGGCATAAATGGGTCATTTTCAGGTTTGCAACATGAAACGAGTGGAGTACCACAGGGATCAGTGCTTGGGCCTCAACTATTTACAATCTGTATCAATGACTTGGATGAAGGGACCGAATGTATGGTTGCTAAATTTGTTGATGACACAAAGGTAGGTAGGAAAGTAAGTTGTGAAGAGGACACAAGACGTCTGCAAAGGGATAGAGATAGGTTAAATGAGTGGCCAAAAATTTGGCAGATGGAGTATAATGTGGGAAAATGTGAACTTGTCCACTTTGACAGGAAGAATAGAAAAGCAGTATATTATTTAAATGGAGAGAGATTGCAGAACTCTGCGGTACAGAAGGATCTAGGGGTGTCCTAGTACATGAATCACAAAAAGTTAGTATGTAGGTACAGCAAGTGATTAGGAAGGCAAATGGAATGTTGTCATTTATTGCAAGGGGAATGAAATATAAAAGTAGAGATGTTTTGCTACAGTTGCACAGGGCATTGGTGAGACCACATCTAGAATACTGTGTACAGTTTTGGCCTCCTTATTTAAGAAAGAACATAATTGGTTTGGAGGCGGTTCAGAGAAGGTTTACTCGGCTGATTCCTGGAATGAGGGGGTTATCTTATGAGGAAAGGTTGGATAAGTTGGGCCTGTATACACTGGAGTTTAGAAGAATGAGGGGTGATCTTATTGAAACATATAATATCCTAAGGGGACTAGAAGGGGTAGATGCGAAGAGGATGTTTCCCCTTGTGGGAGAGATTAAAAATAAGGGGTCTCCCATTTAAGCCGGAGATGAGGAGAATTTTTTTTCTCAGAGGGTCGTGAGTCCGTGGAACTCCCTTCCCCAGAGAGCGGTGGAGGCAGGGTCATTGAATATTTTTAAGGCTGAGATAGATAGATTCCTGATTAACAATGGAGTCAAAGGTTATAGTAGGTAGACGGGAAAGTAGGGTTGAGGTCACAATCAGATCAGCCATGATCTTATCAAATAGCAGAACAGGCTCGAGTGGCCGAATGGCCTACTCCCGCTCTTAATTCGTATGATCGTCTGTAGCCCAACTTTTCTGGCTGTATCTGCAAGATCATTTGCCTCTTTCTAAGCTAAACCACTTCAGTGCCTCCTACAATTGCTTCCCTTAAATCCTGTCAAATACCTTCTATACATTCAGTGTGACTACCACAGAGACTCAGAGGAGCTTACTTTATGAATTAAATGAAAAATGCAGTACATCAACCTTTAACAAATTCCTGCACAAGCCCTAGTAATACCATCTTTAATCTTGAGGCTAGAGCTTTAGCAATATCTATATTATAAAAAGACCTTTAAGTTCTATTTCAGTCATTTAGCAGTGTAACATGTTGCAATAACCCACTGTGTCAAGCCACATAACAATATAAATTACACCATATAAACTGTTGAGAATAGGCCAAAAGGCATTGGTATACAACAAATTTCCCCCACTCCCCAAGCTACAGAGGCATCTATCAAAGATAGCAAAGGCCTGCACAATTTCTGTGGCTTCTGTCATCATGCACTGCCATTCTGTGGTGTCAGTATGATCATCTGTTATTTTAAAAAATTACAACTCAGTAGCTCAAACAGTTAAGTGCTTAGGTATATCAAATCAAGGTCCCAGGCTGGCCATCACTAAAACACTCTATACCAGCAACTAGTGTAAGTAGGCAAGGACAGGAATGATGAATGAGCAGGGCTTAGTGTGGAACAGCATACAGACAGCTATACTTTGAACAAACTGCAGTTTAATGAAGGAAGGCCAGCAGGAAGAATATTGGAATAATTGAAACTACAGAAGATAATAAAAAAAAGGATTTCAGTGGTGGAGAGGTCAAGAGAGGGACGGATGTGAGCAATGTTGTAGACGTGGAAGTAAGTGGTCTTGATGATGGAAAAACACAGGGTTTGAAGCACAGCTCAAGACTGAGCAGCACATCAAGGACACGGAATAGTCCTGAATCTGAGTGAGAGGCTCGGGTATGGAATGAAGTTTGTGGCAAATAATGAAAACTGTAGTTTCAGCATTCTCAATGTTCAGCTGAAATAAAGTTGTGGTTCATCCAAGATTCATATTGGATGAGCAGTCTGACCTGGATGGATCATGAGAAATGGAGAAGTAGCAGAGCTGAGCATCATCAGAATACATAAGGAAGCCAAGCCCAATACCTGCGGATGATGTCATCAAGGGCCAACATATAGATAAAGAAAATGGAGAGGGTTAAAGATAAATCCTTCAGAGACTCCTGAGGTGACATTGTGGGGGAGGGGAGAGAAGCCATCGCAATGGATGCATTGTCTGTGTCCAAATAAGTAGGTGAAACTAAGCAAAGGCAATTCTCTGGAGCTAGAGTGTGGAGGGAGCCAGTGATCAACCGTGTCAATTGCTGCTGAAAGATTGATCGAGGAACAAGGAAGGACAGCCAAAGTCATTGTCATAGAAAATGTCATATATGACTTCGGCCCAGGCAACATCAGTGCTGTAACAGGAGCAGAAATCAGGCTGTATGGATTAAAACAGGTAGCTTCTGGAGAGATGGCAACAAAGCTGGGCAGTAACTACATGCTCCAGGATCTTAGAGGAAAGGATTAAGAGTTTGTGTCCTGATTTAAAGAAGCAAAGATGCAACGGGGAGCTGTGCACTAGAACTTCAAACAGTGAATTTTCAGGGAACAACGGCATCAAATTTGGAGATAATGGATAGATTTAGAAGGATGACAGCAGCAGTGGTGTCACAGCAGGAGGAAGGTGGGAGCTAGAAATAGAAATCATAAGGGACCAAATGGGAATGATGAAGGTAATTGGAGGATAGGGGAAAATGTTGAGGGAGATGAGTAAATGGTCAGAGACAGCCTTATCCCTGATCAAAATGTCAGATGCAGAGCAAAACGGCATGAGAGATATAGTCGAACAGGTAGCCATTAGTATGAGTAGTTGAATTCATATGGAGGGTGAAATTAGGTAAGGAGAAGTCACAGAAATCGGAGGAGAGAGTCGTGGGAGTCTAGTTGAAAGTTGAAATCACCGAGAATATGGTGTGGCTTGGTGCAAAAGCAAAGGAAGGATATCATCATGCGACTTGGGAGGGCAGTAAACAATAAGAAGTTTGAATGAAAGAGAGCAAGGATGAAACAGGCAGGGCTTTTGAAGGAAAAGGTGATGCCAAACAAATAAGCGGAAAGGTGAAGGTGATAATTAGTAATTAAGGCTACCCCACTGTAAAGGCCATTTGGGTAGAACAAACAATGGACAGTATAATCAGGTGGGAAGGCATCAGTGAGGATAAGGAGTCACCACTCGTGAACGACGTCTCTGTTAATGCCAGGATGGTGATAGGTTCATCCATGTGGTCGTTATGACAAGGGCTTTATTCATTAGGGAGCTAACATTTTGGAGGCCAATGCTAAGTGGGTCTGTGACCAAAGAACTTGCAGTCAGTTGGGGGTGGGGGGGGGGGGGCGCGGGAGGTGAAGAGGTGCATTTCATGGGAAAAAAGTTAAAGAGGTTAACCCCTTGGGAACAGGAATTGTGATTATGGCTGCTGGAAGTGAAGAGCAAGGCAGTTGTTGATACTCTGGGTTAGCTAATGCAGAGTGCCATGGTCAGCATGGTGGAGGATGTCAAGGGAAGCACAGAAAGCAGCCATAAGTTCATCCAGCAGTGGCTCAAGCCCACAGTGATGGCATCAGAGAAAGTAGATTAAGGAATAACAAATAGGAGGGAAAACTGATGGAGCTATGATTGTTGAGAAAGGAGAAGACAATGGGGGCATGATTAGATATGAAAGAGCAAAAGGAGGGCCCAGAAAAGGCAGAAGAAGAATGTGAGGATAGGGGACTCAGATACTAAATTGCAGCCAAAATGTGCTCATCAAAGCTCTTGGATGGAAATTAGATTATATGGGCTAATAGGAGTATGGTGAGTAAGGATAGAGGATGAAGACAGAGAAGGTAACGTGAAAAGAGAAAAACACTTTTTTTTTAAATCATTCATGGGATGTGGGCGTCGCATTTATTGCCGATCCCTAATTGCCCTTGAGAAGGTGGTGGTGAGCCGCCTTCTTTAACCTCTGCAGTCCCTGTGACGGTTCTCCCACAGTGCTGTTAAGAAGAGAGTTCCAGGATTTTGACCCAGCGACAATGAAGGAACGGCGATATATTTCCAAGTCAGGATGGTTTGTGACTTGGAGGGGAACGTGCAGGTGGCATTGTTCCCATGTACCTGCTGCTCTTGTCCTTCTAGGTGGTAGAGGTCGTGGGTTTGGGAGGTGCTGTCGAAGAAGCCTTGGCGAGCTGCTGCAGTGCATCCTGTGGATGGTTCACACTGCAGCCACTGTGCGCCGGTGGCGAAGGGAGTGAATGTTTAGGGTGGTGGATGGGGTGCCAATCAAGCGGGCTGCTTTGTCCTGGATGGTGTCGAGCTTCTTGAGTGTTGTTGGAGCTGCACTCATCCAGGCAAGTGGAGAGTATTCCATCACACTCCTGACTTGTGCCTTGTAGATGGTGGAAAGGCTTTGGGGAGTCAGGACGTGAGTCACTCGCCGCAGAATACCCAGCCTCTGACCTGCTCTTGCAGCCACAGTATTTATATGGCTGGTCCAGTTAAGTTTCTGGTCAATGGTGACCCCCAGGATGTTGATGGTGGTAATGCCGTTGAATGTCAAGGGGAGGTGGTTAGACTCTCTCTTGTGTGGAGATGGTCATTGCCTGGCACTTGTCTGGCGCGAATGTTACTTGCCACCTATCAGCCCAAGCCTGGATGTTGTCCAGGTCTTGCTGCATGCGGGCTCGGACTGCTTCATTATCTGAGGGGTTGCAAATGGAACTGAACACTGTGCAATCATCATGTTCGGAGCGAGGCTGTAATGAGGTCTGGATCCGAGTGGTCCTGGCGGAACCCAAACTGAGCATCGGTGAGCAGGTTATTGGTGAGTAAGTGCCGCTTGATAGCACTGTCGACAACACCTTCCATCACTTTGCTGATGATTGAGAGTAGACTGATAGGGCGGTAATTGGCCGGATTGGATTTGTCCTGCTTTTTGTGGACAGGACATACCTTTTGACCCAGCACTGGGTCAATTTTCCACATTGTCGGGTAGATGCTGTACTGGAACAGCTTGGCTAGAGGCGCAGCTAGTTCTGGAGCACAAGTCTTTAGCACTGCAGCCAGGATGTTGTCGGGGCCCATAGCCTTTGCTGTATCCAGTGCACTCGGCCGTTTCTTGATATCACGTGGAGTGAATTGAATTGGCTGAAGACTGGCTTCTGTGATGGTGGGTATATTGGGAGGAGGCCGAGACGGATCATCCACTCAGCACTTCTGGCTGAAGATGGTTGCAAACGCTTCAACCTTGTCTTTTGCACTCACGTGCTGGATTCCGCCATCGTTGAGGATGGGGATGTTTACAGAGCCTCCTCCTCCCGTTAGTTGTTTAATTGTCCATCACCATTCACGACTGGATGTGGCAGGACTGCAGAGCTTTGATCTGATCCGTTGGTTGTGGAATCGCTTAGCTCTGTCTATAAGCATGTTGCTTCCATTGTTTAGCATGCATGTAGTCCTGAGTTGTAGCTTCACCAGGTTGGCATCTCATTTTTAGGTATGCCTGGTGCTGCTCCTGGCATGCTCATCTATACTCCTCATTGAACCAGGGTTGATCCCCTGGCTTGTTGGTAACGGCAGAGTGAGGAATATGCCAGGCCATGAGGTTACAGATTGTGCTGGAATACAATTCTGCTGCTGCTGATGGCCCACAGCGCCTCATGGATGCCCAGTTTTGAGCTGCTGGATCTGTTCTGAATCTATCCCATTTAGCATGGTGGTAGTGCCACACAACACGTTGGATGGTGTCCTCGGTGCGAAGACGGGACTTCGTCTCCTAGAGGACTGCACGGTGGTCGCTCCTACCATTACTGTCACGGACAGATACATTTGCGACAGGTAGATTGGTGAGGACGAGGTCAAGTAAGTTTTTCCCTCGTGTTGGTTCGCTCACCACCTGCCGCAGGCCCAGTCTAGCAGCTATGTCCTTTTGGACTTGGGTACCTCGGTCAGTAATGGTGCTACCGAGCCACTCTTGGTGATGGATATTGAAGTCCCCCACCCAGAGTACATTCTGTGCCCTTGCAACCCTCAGTGCTTCCTCCAAGTGGTGTTCAACATGGAGGAGGACTGACCCATCAGCTGAGGGAGGACGGTAGGTGGTAATCAGCAGGAGGTTTCCTTGCCCATGTTTGACCTGATGCCATGGGATTTCATGGGGTCCAGAGTCAATGTTGAGGACTCCCAGGACCACTCCCTCCTGACTGTATATCACTGTACCGCCACCTCTGGTCGGTCTGTTCTGCCGGTGGGACAGGACATAACCAGGGATGGTGATTGAAGAGTCTGGGACATTGGCTGAAAGGTATGATTCTGTGAGTATGGCTGTGTCAGGCTGTTGCTTGACTAGTCTGTGGGACAGCTCACCCAATTTTGGCACAAGTCCCCAGATGTTAGTGAGGAGGACTTTGCATGGTCGACTGGGCTTGGTTTGCCTTTGTCGTGTCCGGTGCCTAGTGGTCTGATGCCGGGTGGTCCGTCCGGTTTTATTCTTATTGTGACTTTTTAAGCGAGATTTTACAACTGAGTGGTGTGCTCGGCCATTTCAGAGGACATTGCTGTGGGTCTGGAGTCGCATATAGGCCAGGCCGGGTAAGGACGGCAGGTTTCCTTCCCTAAAAGACATTAGTGAACCAGATGGGTTTTTACAACAATCCGGTAATTTCATGGCCACCATTACTGATACTGGTATTTTAATTCCAGATTTTATTTAATTAATTGAATTTAATTAACTGAATTTAATTAATTGAATTTAAATTCCTCAGCTGCTGTGGCAGGATTTGAACTCATGACTCCGGATTATTAGTCCAGGTCAACAAAAGGCACAAGGAACCAACAATGAAATTAAACTGTTTGGAGAACACTGGAGGAGCGAATGGGATGGCAATAATAAGGCTGCCATGCCAGAGGAGATGGTGAACCAGGAATCGAAGGAGCAGACAGAGGTACGAGTCAGCTGAATTTGATCCAGAGGCAAATGGAGGAGTAGGGTCTGATCCAGGTGGTACTGGTGAAAAAGGGAAAGGTCTAGAAATGTATAGGTGAACGAAGTAGCATTTGAAAAAATCAGAAGCAAATTCCAGTCCAGGTGCAGAGGAGAAGAGTGGGATAACAGTCCAGTGACCAGAAGGGAAGCTGCAATCAGTCCAGTAAATCACAGCAGGAGTCGAGGTTAAACCAAGAGAGCAGTGAGGGAGCCCAGGGACCCAGGAGTGAGGCCTAAAAGATAGGAGCCAGCAAGTGAGTGAGGTCCAGCCCAGGAAACTGGCAAACAATGAAGACAAGCCAAGGAAGCCAGTGGAGCAGTGAAGTTCTCGCCCAGAAGCCAACTGAGTGGCAGAGCAGAAGCTTTTCCTTTTCATTTCTATTACACACTTTATGCCTCTACTCTCTCAATTCTCACATTTTAAAAAGATCTTGTCTCCTAAGCAGTTTCAAACTTTCCTGTAATGCTCCCATATGACTGTTAAAAATAAAGTTATGAAAAATCATTGAGATCAAATTAAATTGCCTGTACAGCAATGTGCAAGCATGCGAATCAAAATGGGGGAACTGGAGGCAATAATTCATAGTGAGGAGTCAGATGTAGTAGGGATAACTGAAACATAGCTACATAAAGAACTGGACTAGTAGTTAAATATTGCAGGATATAACCTATTTAGAAATGATAGCGAAGGAAGGGGGGGTGGGGTAGTTGCACTAATTAGAGATAATATAATGGCAATCGAAAAAGGGACATAAGTAGTGTTAAGAAAGAAACAGAATCCATATGGATTGAGGCAAAAGATCAGGGATCGATCACATTAATAGGTATATTCTACAGACCACCTCATAATGGAAGGAAAATGGAGGAAGAAATAAGACCATAAGAGATAGGAGCAGGAGTAGGCCATTCAGCCCCTCGAGCCTGCTCCGCCATTTAATGAGATCATGGCTGATCTGATTTTTACCTCAACTCCACTTTCCCGCCCTTTCCCCATATCCTTTGACTCCCTTGCTGATCAAAAATTTGTCTAACTCAGCCTTGAATGTATTCAATGACACAGCCTCCACAGCTTTTTGGGGTAAAGAATTCTAAAGATTCACGACCTTCTGGGAGACAAAATTCCTCCTCATTTCCGTCTTAAACGGGTGACCCCTTATTCTGAGACTATGCCTCCTAGTTTTAGATTCCCCCATGAGAGGTAACATCCTCTCAGCATCTACCCTATCGAGTCCCCGCAGAATCTTGTATGTTTCAATAAGATCTCCTCTCATTCTTCTAAACTCCAATGAGTATAGACACAATGAGTATAGACCCAACCTGTAGACAATATGTCGACAAATCTATGAAATGAATAAAAAACATCGAATAATAATCATGGGAGTTTTTAACTACCCCCAAATAAACTGGCAAGAAGTAGTGGGGAAAGGGGAAAGGGGAATGGAGTTTTTGCAGTATATACAGGACTCCTTTATTACCCATTATGTGAGAAGCCCAAAAAGAGAGGAATCACTGCTGGATCTAGTAATGGGAAATGAACCAGAGCGGATAATAGAAGTAAGCATGGGAGAGCATCGAGGCAATGGTGATCATAACAAAATAAAGATTAAAATAATGATTGAGAAAGAGATGAGTAAGACAAAGACCAAAGTAACAGATTGGAAAAAAGCTAATTTTGAGGGGAAGGTAAACTGGAAAAAACTTGTGACAAAAAGAACAGCAGTGGGAAATATTTAAAATGATGATCATAAGAGTTCAGGAGAAATATATTCTTCTTAAAAAAAACCAAACTAGCCAATAATGAAACAGCATGGATGAATAAGAAATAAACTAAAGAAAAAGGCATACTCTAAGTACATAAACAATAAAGGAGAGGATGGCAAAAGGGAATATGAAGAGGTTAGGAAAGAAGTAAAAAAAACAATTAGGAAAGCAAAGAGGAACAAAAAATTAAATTATCAAGGAATATAAAAAGAAATAGTAAAGTATTCTGCAGACACATAAATAACAAAAGAAAAATCAGAATAGGGATAGGGCCACTTCGACTGCACACGATAAACGCACAGGTAATGACAGTGAAATGGCAGGAATATTTTTTTTTATTCGTTCACGGAATGTGGGCGTCGCTGGTGAGGCCAGCATTTATTGCCCATCCCTAATTGCCCTTGAGAAGGTGGTGGTGAGCCGCCCTCTTGAACCGCTGCAGTCCGTGTGGTGAAGGTTCTCCCACAGTGCTGTTAGGAAGGGAGTTCCAGGATTTTGACCCAGCGACAATGAAGGAACGGCGATATATTTCCAAGTCTGGATGGTGTGTGACTTGGAGGGGAACGTGCAGGTGGGGTTGTTCCCATGTACCTGCTGCTCTTGTCCTTCTAGGTGGTAGAGGTCGCGGGTTTGGGAGGTGCTGTCGAAGAAGCCTTGGCGAGTTGCTGCAGTGCATCCTGTGGATAGTGCACACTGCAGCCACTGTGCGCCGGTGGTGAAGGGAGTGAATGTTTAGGGTGGTGGATGGGGTGCCAATCAAGCGGGCTGCTTTATCTTGGATGGTGTCGAGCTTCTTGAGTGTTGTTGGAGCTGCACTCATCCAGGCAAGTGGAGAGTATTCCATCACACCCCTGACTTGTGCCTTGTAGATGGTGGAAAGGCTTTGGGGAGTCAGGAGGTGAGTCACTCGCCGCAGAATACCCAGCCTCTGACCTGCTCTCGTAGCCACAGTATTTATATGGCTGGTCCAGTGAAGTTTCTGGTCAATGGTGACCCCCAGGATGTTGAATGTGGGGGATTTGGCAAAGGTAATGCCGTTGAATGTCAAGGGGAGGTGGTTAGACTCTCTCTTGTTGGAGATGGTCATTGCCTGGCACTTGTCTGGCGCGAATGTTACTTGCCACTTATGAGCCCAAGCCTGGATGTTGTCCAGGTCTTGCTGCATGCGGGCTCAGACTGCTTCATTATTTGAGGGGTTGCGAATGGAACTGAACACTGTGCAGTCATCAGCGAACATCCCCATTTCTGACCTTATGATGGAGGGAAGGTCATTGATGAAGCAGCTGAAGATGGTTGGGCCTAGGACACTGCCCTGAGGAACTCCTGCAGCAATGTCCTGGGGCTGAGATGATTGGCCTCCAACAACCACTACCATCTTCCTTTGTGCTAGGTATGACTCCAGCCATTTTGAATAGTTAATTTTAGCCTCAGTATTTACCAGGAAGACTTTCAAGGTGGGCATGACATTAGAAGAAGAGGTCAAAAAAGATATAGACATTTAAGATAGAAAGGGGGGAGATAATTAATAAACTAATCAAACTTGGAGAAGATAAAATCCCTGGATTGCATCCGCACATATTATAAGATGTTAGGGAAGAGATAGCAGAGGCACTATTACATATATATAAAAATTCATTAGAAAAGGGAATCGTACCAGAGGACAGCTAACGTTATTCCTATATTTTAAAAGGTAGATAGAACAAGTCCAGGGAACTATAGACCAGTTAGCTTAACATCAGTAGTAGGAAAGATAATGGAATCTTTACTTAAAGATGTAATTTTAAAAAATCTAGAAAACAAAAATATAATGAAGGGTAGAGAGAACTGATTTCAGGAGGGAAAAATTATACTTGACCAACGTCATTGAATTCTTTGAAGTAGTAACAGAAAGAGTTGACAAGGGTAATGCAGTAAATGCAATATATTTGGATTTTCAAAAGGCCTTCAATAAGGTCCCGCATTGTAGAATCATGACTAGGGAGTATGGAGTCAGGGGACAGGTAGCAGAATGGATAGCAAGCTGGCTACAAAACAAAAGACAGAGCATAGGGGTTAAGGGTACTTATTCAGACTGACAAAAGATAGGAAGTGGTGTTCCACAGGGATTGGTGCTAGGATCACTGTTGTTCACAATTTACAGTAACGATTTGGACTCTGGAATCGGAAGTACAATTTCAAAATTTGCAAAAGACACCAAATTGGGGGGCTTAATTAATACAAAGGAAAAATGTGTCAAAATGCAAGAAGACATTAATAAGCTTGCAGAATGGGCGTGTAATTGGCAAATTAATTTCAATATAGATAAGTGTGAGGTGATGCATTTTGATAGGAAGATTAAGGAGGCCACATACTGCTTGGATAATAAGAGTCTAAATAGGGTAGAGGAGCAAAGGGATCTCAGGGTGCAGACACACAAAATCACAAAAAGTAGCGACACAGGTTAATAAGGCCAGTAACAAGGCAAACCAAGCAATGGGGTTCATTTCTGGAAGGAAAGAATTGAAAAGCAGAGAAGTTATGTTAAACATGTATAGAATTTTGGTTAGACCACACTTGAAGTACTGTGCACAGTTCTCGTCTCCATATTATGAAAAGGATATAAAGATATTGGAGAAGGTGCAAAAAAGATTCACAAGGATGATACCAGATCGGAGAGGATATACTTATCAGGAAAGGCTGAACAGGCCTCTAGAAAAGAGAAGGCTGAGGGATGACCTGATAGAGATCTTAAGATAATGATAGGGTTTGATAGGGGAGACGTAGAGAAAATGTTTCCACTTGTGGAGGAGTCCAAAACTAGAGGTCATAAATATAAGATAGTCACTAATAAATTCAATAGGGAATTCAGAAGAAACTTCTTTACCCAAAGAGTGGTAAGGATGTCAAACACACTACCATAAAGAGTAGCTGAGGAAAATAGCATAGATACATTTAAGGAGAAGCTAGATAAGCACACGTGAGAGAAAGGAATAGAAGGGTAGGCTTAGATGAAGTAGGGAGGGAGGAAGCTCGTGTGGAGCATAAATGCTGGCATAGACCAGCTGGGCCTAATAGCCGATTTCTGTGCTGTAGACTCGATGTAACACTCAGACATGGGAGCTGGAGCTCATTTCCAACAGTAGTCAAACATTTATCTAGAGTGAAAAAAAACCAAAACTAAAGGAGCTATTTTACTAAGATTTAGAACATCTTAATAGAACAACAGAGTAACTCCAGTTATTTCCTTTTTCCTCAGTTTAATCATAATATCTTTTTGTAAGTGATACATGACAACATTTCAAGTATAACATGACTTTTTTTTGAATGAGAATATTGGTTGATGTACTAAGACAATAAACAATAGGTTCTGTATTATATTGTTGCTGTGCACAATGTCTGACAATGGGAGGGACTAGCAGGCAGCAGAAATGTTCTAGGAGTTTCTGGTGACCAGATCTGGCCACTACTGAAACAATACACTTTGATGCATTTGTTTTCCACTCTATCAAAATTAAAATATATATTTTCTGATGACCTAGCTGGAAAGAAGGGGACACAAAAGCCTCTTATTAATGATTTTTTAACGATACAAGAGTAACTTTGTACATTATTTTCCCAGGATCATTAGGCATTAAATTGTTGTGATCCTTTATATTATGCCATAGGTCCCATTCCTTTTAGTTATTAACAGCAAGAAGCAGCAAATCATCTCGCCATGAATTGTGCATGAAGATGACCTAAATGGCAGAATCATAAAAATTAACATGGCTCCAATTACATAACTGCCTGACACTGTTAATAACTGGATGTTTTGAATTGAATGACAGTAGAAAAGATCATTTGGTGTCTGTTGTGACAGTATGACTACAGTGTTCAGGTATGTGTAGGGTTCAGGAACTCGAATCACTGCGTTCTTTCAGCCATGGTTTCCTGTACTTTCCAATTGACTTGGAACGAACAGTCACTGAAATGAAGTAAATGAGTATGTATGTGTCATAAAATAATACTGATCCTGGGCAAGTAATGTACAAAGCTACTTTAGTAACTTTAGAAATAGTTAATAAGAGGCTATTGTGTCTCCTTCTTTCCTCTGTTAGCAGAAAATACATATTTTAATTTTGACAGGAGTGTGGAAAACAAGTGCATCAAGTGTATTGTTTCAGTAGTGGCCAGATCTGGCCACCAGTAACTTCTAAAACATTCCTGTTACTCGCTAGCCACTTCCATTATCATACAATTAAGCATAGTGACAATGTATTACAGAACCTATTGTTTATTGTCTCAACACCAATATTCTCATTTAATGACATAAAATTTATGGGTTTAAAAAACTTCAGCCATTTTAGTCCTAGTCAATGTGAGATAACACAATATTTCAAACAGGTTAGAAATAAAATTATTCTTGTATACCCTAAAGCCATTCATTTTGAGATCATTGTGGTGTTCAGAGAAGATAACAGATGATAAGCATAATATAGATTTTTCCCTTACAAGCGAGAAAGAACAGATAATAGTTATTTATGCCTCTGAAATAAAAGTCAATGGGCCGGATTTTGCTGTAGGAATGAGAGAGGCTAATAGCACTCACTTTTAATCATGTGCAAATCAGACAGTAACTTTCGGCAACTGCACATACGCAGTTAAACGCGGAAATCCGAAAGTTGCTGTCCAAGATACGATGCTCCTCCAAAAGCTGCCTGAAAATATCTAGCTCCCCGAACTGTGTGACGTTCCTGTACTTACCAGATAGATACGGACTAAATGCGCCAAAAAAAGTTAGGGCTTGTCCATTCCAGTGTAAGTACCATTTTATCGGCGTGGTAAGTCTTAATTACTGCCAAACAACCTCTGGCACTGAAAATTAACTTTTGCAAGTGTGGTATCTCATTCCTTCAGGTATTAGTTATTGTTGAACATTTAAAAAAAAGGTAAATAATTTTTTTTCTTTCTGTCTCCTTTAACTCTGTCTCTTAATTCAATCTTTCTTTCCCTTTCTTTATTTTGCTTACTGTGCCTGATTTGACATTGAATTCCCTATTCAGTCTCTGCGTTGCTCATTAACGATGCTTCAGTCCGATTGGCCTGTTCACTGGCCCCAGATGCCCTATAGAGGGCATCCATTTGGATTTCTAATTTACAGGAATTTGCCGTGCAAAATGCTCATGAAAGTCTATAGGCAAGTGCAAGTCTAATGAACGGCTGGTGCCATTAGTTTGCCGCTCACAGCAAAATCCGGCCCAATATCAATCCAACAACAGTTACAGGGCGCTCTCAGGTTTTATTTATTTCAACCAGCCTTTCAAATTAGGGTTAAAACTAAACTGGGGTTCTTAACTTCAGAACTTCAAATAGGCGGTATACTGGAGCTCTTCCCCGATTGAAAAGTGGTCCTGACCTCAGCTAGATTATCTGAGGAAGATAACAAGTTGGGGTAACAACATTCCCCAAAGAAAGGGGAAAATGTTAGAGGGGCAAATCAATCTGGGCTGCTATTGCACACCCAACATTTCATTATAGAATGGCATCGATGAATGCTGAAGAGGGGAATGTTGCTGTTTCTCACTCAAGATGGGAATGATGCATGGTAAAGGCCAGGGAAAGCAGGGAGGGGGAAAATGGGGGTGCAACAGAAGAGAAGCTGATTGTAAAGTTAATAGGAGTTTCTAAATCAAAGCTCGGGAAGTGAGAGTGTGCTAATGGGAACCTTGAATTCCAACACTTTACCTGCAAACCTCAAACGAATTAAGAATGTAGAGCTCTAAATCGTTGTTAGTTAATCAGATACTAATTTTATAAATCTAGAGATCTCTTTCTTTGCCAATGCATTTAAACTTCAGTAAAAAAAAACATGAAATTTGATGCAATCAGGACAAAAATAATGTTTTAGAAATGTTAGGTTGCCTACTGTAGGTATGGCCATCTTCATTCTTTGAGAGATGTTACGCTTTCAGTTACGCAAACAGGATATTGCCATTATCCTATAGAGCAATTTTCCTTAAAGAAATTCACACCTTATCCAAGCAGGTAGTTATCCCTCATGTCACTGTACAGAAGGTGGGTCACACCCTTAGTTTGTGACTAGAGGAGCCAGCACTGAAACTCAAAAAGCAGCAAGAGCTGTAAAGCATCACACAGTAAATGGTAGAGCAGCTCTAAACTACACAAACTCACAAGAGAAAAAGGTCATGCTGGAAGAAGACGACCATATCAGGGTAGATAATAAACACTCACTTATTTGTTCAATCACCACGTAAAAAAACAAGAACGGGTTGTACAATAACTTGTGATGGGACTCAGAAGACCTATATTTTCAGGTTAGCTTGGAGCATCATATGCCGAAGCACCTGCTGCCCTGAGCTGTAAAGTTAAGATAGTGATTCTGAATTTAAAAAAATTGTGCATGTCCAATGTGAAATTAATTTAAGCCGTCCCAGACTAGTTTCCTAGGGGGCATGGGCCCATAGCACCTAATTGTGCATAATTTTAAGACTAAATTGGCAATCTAACTCAGAGAATCACCAGATGGTTGTAGTGAAAAATGGATAAGTGACACTGGTGTTGGAGGGTTCTTCTGAGTGGAATAAGGAGCTGCATCCAACAGATCTAGGAATGCTTGAACCTGACACTTGATACCTCACATGGGAATGTTCTGTTTCCATACACTAACATCTCTCACTTTGAGGAGCACAATCACCAGTTAGTTGTTTCTGTTCTGGGTCACTGGCTTGCAAGTGGATTCAAGAAGAACTCTCTGCACATTGACCCAAAAGATGCCCACCATGAAATTAGAATTCTGTTTATTAAAGAGTTTGCCTGCTCCCAAAAGAAACAAAGATTACCTGAATTAACAATTTTTTTTGCCCTCTTTATATAAAAACGACCAGTTTGAACATATAAAGAGATACCTCCTCTGAATGATAGTAGTAGGTGGGTAAAAGGTCATCAATTTTTGACAAAAACAATGCATGCAGAGCCTATATGCAGATATGGTTGATCAACTACCAACACCCACAACTCATTAACCCTCCACACCAAGACAAGGGCACATTAAGTTGAGTGAAAGAACCTGTGTTCCAAAAAAAAGTTTGAAATGTTCTGACATTAGCTTTCTCAGAATTAATTTAAATCCTATGCAGGAGGAACCTGAGGAACAAAAGTATGCACTTCTCATGAGCATTTGATAAAATGGGACACCATTGAGAGTTCCCCAAATGATATGGCCATCATAGGCAGCAATAGTAGCAACATAGATCCTCAGCAAAAATCAGAGTCGGTCCCTAAATTAACAGAATTTGAACATATGATAAAATTCCAGGCACATCACATCCTAATAGATTGAGACAGTAATTGTGATAGCAATGTACAAAATACTTCTCTGCAAAAAACAGTGGGCAAGGCCATCATTGTGCCTTATCCTAGAGTACTGCCTCTTTTTTTTTCTTTTTTAAAAATAAGCTTGGTTCTCCTTTCTCACTTTCTATCCTCTTTTAGGTTATTTTCTGCCATGCATCATTCACTGTCTAAGCAGTTGGACAGGAAGTATTTCCATGGCTCCTCCCAGTGCTCCAAATCAAGACCCAAGGTGGTACCTGAACTGGTGAAAATGTCAGAATTTTATTCCTCCCACCCAGGGTTTGACATTAGCTTGTATCTCCAAGGCACGTAACTAGTCTATAATATACATAAAAATAAAAGATTCTTTTAATCTACTTGTTAATCCTCCCCCACCACCAATTTATTCCCTCTTCTCCTGACAGCAATGACTCTTATTGGTGCACCATTCCAGAGGTACCAGCACCTCTCTGGTATTTTCACATTAAGTACTCATTCTTCATGCAAGAGTGACCATTGGCGAGCTGTTCAACTGTGACGTATATCAAAAAGGAGGCTAATCCTGTCCTCACATGCAGAGTTTCCAGCAGGAAGCAGTGGATAGCGAGCAGAAGTGTGACTTCTGGCCCATGTTTTTCTCCATCATAGCCTGGGACTCTTAAACCAACTGTAGCACCTCTACTGCCACTCCTGCTAAATTCAGCTAACTCAGATTAGGGATCGAGCCTGGATAAATAGTTCAGTATCACATCACACACTGCTTTTAAACATCGGGAAAGTCCTTGCAATGTTCTCCTTAGAAGTTGTTGGATGAATCAGCTATGAGAAGAGCACATATTGAAATACTTCCTTAAAAAACTACACAATAGGTCTTTTGCAGTAAATTATGTGAACAAGTTCAAACCGAACCAAGGCACCATTGTTCACTCGTACTAGCACTTTAATAGTGACCTAGGTACTTTCACTAAAATATCTAAAGAGATGCAGAAATGTGTAACGGTGACTCTGTAGGTAATTTGAATATCCACCTACCTTAAAAACAGGTCAAAATTTAGAATTAGCCCCTCCCCCTTGCTTCCCAATCCCTTAGCACCCATGATGAGCCGAAATTAGGAATTTGCTGTGTGGGGAACTGTCAAGGAGAAACAACATTGCATAGACTGGTCTTTGGCAGAGTGCATTAAGAGCACAAAAGCAACAAAAAATACAAAGAACTAGCACGCATAAATATTGCCTCTAGTTGAATGCTGTCATGATCAATGTGTACAAGGACAACTTTTTGGTATGTGCAAGGGCAAAATCCATATACCCTGGAACAATGAAAAGCAAAGCATATTTAAGAGAGCACTTGTTTGGAAATGGGTAACACAAGTGTTCTTCTTTTAAGAAATAAAGATAAATGCTGCAATAGAGCAATTTAATTTGATATTAATAGTGACTAGCACTGAATCGGAGATAACCAAATAGTTGCATTTTTTAAATAATCCAACAAAAAATGTTTCAAATAAAATTTCAAATTATCTTTTCAGTTCATTCCATACTGTTCAATTACATTAGCACTGCGGGAATTCACTTATTTACTAGGAATCTATAATTACAATTTATGCAATGGCATAACCTTTACAATTGCTGCTTCTTCGAATGTCTTTTATAGATGGTTGTCAAGGATACGAACACCAATGTAAGACACAGCTGGATCACAAAACTGCAGTTAGCTTTTCACAAAGCCACAATTATTGTTTAATTAACATGGGCATTTATTGCATCTTAAAAAACTGACGCAACCTGACAAATTAACTAAAAGAAACCAATTGGAATTGTTTCCTCATTTTATAGAGGGTACCTGTCGCTTAATAATTTAAGTTTGCTGTAAAATGCACATGAAAAAGTGATTAGGATGTGCATTAAAATGTATTGATTACTGACACATTGTAACACATAATTAGTTAGAAAACATTCTACAGAGTATCTGTAAATTCTGCATCCAATTGTTTTAGAAATTCCCTCTTTCTAATAAGACATAATTTATGGCAATCTTTATCTTTTTATCAAGCCATGAATTATAAAAATCTTAAAGTTAACAGAATTTACCACTTTTAATTAATTTAATTATGAAAATATTACCTGGTCAGAAGCATACAACTATTCCTAGTTTTTGCTAAATGGGATAACAAATGCCAGCTAAAAGGACTGGACGTTGCTGTGGGTCCACACATTGTCCTTTCACCTCTGGGACCTGGATACAAATCCAGCCAAGACCGATATCATGAAAGTCGTCTTTCTCTGCTGAATGCAATAGCCCTATTTGAAACAAGTTGGCACAATTTCAATCCAATTCCTATTCAGCATGGACCAATATTACAAAACCGTGGTGAATTGGCAACCACACTCAAAGGCAAGGATGGCAGATGTCAAAAATGGAGCTATAAGGGTATATTAAGCACTCACAGAAGGGAGTCGTGTTTGAAGGAGATAGGGGTACAAATTAGCGCAGATTCTTAGACCTGTGCTCCATTCAAGTGTGGCTACCCACTGGGAGCGTTGAATTTGCTCTCTAATCACTTTGATTTTGATTTCTTTATCCCCAGATGGAGATGTGTCATTCTTCTTGCACTGGTGAGGCATTTGCATGACATAGGTGTACGCAAGCAAGCCGCAGAGGAATTAAGAAATCCATACCTGGAATTGGGGTGGGGGATAACTGTCGACAAAAACCCAGCTCAGGAAAAGTCAATACTGACTAGGTACCAAGCCTGAAGTACTAGATAGATGTAGTTTAAAAGAAAAGATAGTTGTTCATTCTCATGTTGGCCCAATCATAAGTATCAATACTCAGGCAGGACAATATAAATTAATGTTTGCTATTAAACAAAAAAGCTAGCTGCGTATTTTTGGTGAAAGACAAAGGTGTGATTATACAATACTCTCGTAGCTGGCCTTCCATCTTCCACCCTCCACGAACTTCAGCTTATCAAAAACTCTGCTATCTGTACCTTATCCTGCACAAAGTCCCACTTATCTATCACCAGTCATCGCTGACCTACGTTGGCAACTGGTGCCCGAACCCTTTAAATGTAAAATTCCTCCGTTTAAATCACTCCATAGCTTCGTCCCTCCCTACCTACTTCTTTCAGCCCTACAACAGCCCTCCAACCTCCCGAACTCTCCACTTCTGACTCGGATTTCTTGGGCATGCGCCCTCCTTTCACCTCACCATCAGCAGCCATGCTTTTAGCTGACACGGCCCTACACTCTGATTCCCTCCCTAACCCCCTCCATCTCCCGCTTCACCATTAAGACTCTTAAAACTCAGCCCTTTGAACAAACTTTGTGTCAGCCCTTTGACCAAACTTTTGGTCACCCCTGTTAATCTTTCTTTTCTTAACTAGGCATCTGGTTTTCTTTACGCCTCAGTGCTTTACAGCGTTTTTCTACTTTAAAGACACTATATCAATGCAAGTTATTAGGCGAGGACTTTTTCCCAATTCAGAAAATAAGCACTAACGTAAGCTTGAACATAAGAAATAGGAGCAGGAGTAGGCCATGCAGCCCCTCAAGCCTGTTCCGCCATTCAATAAGATCATGGCTGATCTTCGCCCTCAACTCCACTTTCCCGCCCAATCCCCATATTCCTTGATTCCCCTATAGTCCAAAAATCTATCTATCTCAGCCTTGAACATATTCAATGACTCAGCATCCACAGCCCTCTGGGACAGAGAAGTCCAAAGATCCACAACCCTCTGTATGAAGACATTCCTCCTCATCTCAGTATTAAATGGCAGACCCCTTATCCTCAGGCTATGCCCCCTAGTTCTAGACTCTCCAGCCAGGGGAAACATCTACCCTATCAACCCCTCTCAGAATCTTATATGTTTCAATGAGATCACCTCTCATTCTTCTGAACTCAATCTCTCCTCATAGGACAACCCTCTCATCCCAGGAATTAATCTAATGAACCTTTGTTGCATCGCCTCTAAGGTGACCAAAACTGTACACAGTACTCCAGGTGTGGTCTCACCAAAGCCCTGCACAACTGTAGTAAGGCTTCCTTACTCTTGTACTCCAACCCCCTTGCAATAAAGGCCAACGTGCTATTTGCCTTCCTAATTGCTTGCTGTACCTGCATGATAACTTTGTGTTTTTGTGTTCACATTTGGAAGTGAAAACCACCACGGTGATATTCAACACCTAAAGAATAATTTGTTATATCAGCTTTCCTAACTAAATATGCAGTAAAGGGATCAAGTGCAAATGTCCTACGGTACTGCAGAAAGATATTTAAAGATGGCTGGAGAGGAAGGAAAGCTACGAACAAAAGATTAATTTTGATTGCTTACCACTAATATTGAACCAGGTTGAAGGGGGTTTAGCACGGTCAGAAAATCTAAATTGCAGTCGTCTACGAGCATCAAAACTCTGAACTCTCTTCTGGTCACTGAGCCATGGCTGGCACCTACCTAGTAAATACAGTGGACTTTGGACAAAGACAGAATCAAGCTTACCTATAATGCTCTGCAGAGTCAAGTAGCCTGTCAACACAGACTGTCCAGTTTTACACCTGAAGAACATCTTCATGAGTGAGATACTATATGACACCCCATAGAACCATATGCTAACAAGCAGCTAGCACTTTCAGGACAAAGGAAAAAAACTGAAGAACGGAAACAAACCACAATGAAAGAAGACAATTAAAAAATGAAGACAATATGCAATATGCAGAGGAACATTTTCCAAATGGAGGGAATAAAGAACTATTTTAAGCAGAAAAGCACCCCTTATAACATGCAGAAATTAAGTGTCAGGTGCATAAAGTCCTGAAGCCAAGCCTCAGTGACGGCAGAATATCTTAAAAAGAGTTCATCTTCAGTTTTCCCCAGTGGAAAAATGGTACTGGCTCAGCCAACTCCTGCAGTATATGGAGCGTTCCAGGAATTAAGAATTTGATTCCATCTAGCTCAGTAATGCTATTTGTGTAATGGTACCCGACGTAACCACATACCTTTAAGCTACCTTAATGTCCATTGTGTATGGAGGTGACAAAAAACAGAAAATGCAGACTATATGAAAGAAATACAGAAAATATTTTATTGTAAATGTTTTTATCCTTTACTTTACATTATTAATAAACTGAAAAAAAATAATGCAAAGGCTAAAGAAAGACTTCTCTTTTATACAGCTACTCTCAGCCGAAGGTCTGATCTCTACCTCAACTCCATTTACCAACCTTTACTCCATATCTGTTAATACCATTACCAAAAAAAACTATCAATCTCAGTCTTGAAAGTTTCCATTGACATCCACAGACTTTTAGGGGAGAGTTCAAGATTTCCACTATCCTTTGTGTGAAGAAATGCTTCCTGATTTCACTCCTGAATGAGCTGGCTCTAATTTTAAGATTATGCCCCCTTGTTCTGGATTCCCCCACCAGAGGAAATAGTTTCTCTGCATCTACCCTATCGAATTCTTTTATCATTTTAAACAAATCGATTAGATCACCCTTCAATCTTCTATATTCAAGGGAATACAAGCCAAGTTCATGCAACCCGTCAAGCCCCAGTATCAATCTGGTAAACCAGTGCTGTACCCCCTCGAAGGCCAATACATCCTTCCTGATGTGTAGTGCCCAGAACTGAACGCAATACTACAGAAGAGGTCTGACAAAGGCTCTGTACAACTGAAACATAACTGCCTCCCCTTTGTATTTCAGCCCCCTTGAGATAAAGGCCAACATTCGATTAGCTTTTTTGATTGCTTTTTGTATCTGTCCAGTAGCTTTTAGTGATGTGTGTAAATGGACACCCAAATCTCTTTGCTCCTCCTCAGTTCCTAGTTTCTCACCGCTATGAAAATAATCTTGATTTGTCTTTCTTGCATCCAAAGTGGATGACTTCACATTTCCCCACATTGAACTCCATTTGCCAGTTTTTCCCACTTACTTAATCTATGTCCCTTTGAAATTTCCTGCTCCCATCTGCACTTACTGTGCCTCCCAACTTAGTGTCATCTGCAAACTTGGATATACCACTCTCTATTCCTTCATCCAAGTCATTAATATATTTATGGTGAAAAGCTGAGGCCCCAGTACAGATCCCTGGGAAACACCACTTGTCACATCCCACCAGAGTACCCTTTATCACTACTCTCTGTCTCCTATCTCCCAACCAATTTCCAACGTATGTCGCAAGGTTGCCTCCAATTCTGTGTACTTTCATTTTCATTAGTAATCTCTTGTGTGGAACTTTTCAAATTTTTCCAGAAGTCCATATAGTTAACGTACATAGACACTCCCTTCTCCATCATGTTAGTGACCTCCTCAAAAAATTCAAGTAGATTAATCAGACATGATTACCCTTCGCAAATCTATGCTGACTCTCTGATAAGCTCATATTTCACCAAGTGCTGTTATTCTGTCCATAATGACAGATTCTACTAGCTTTCTCACAACTGACATTAGACTGACAGGTCTGTAGTTACCTGGTTTCTCTCTCCCACCCTTCTTAAATAATGGAGTGACATTTGCAATTTTTCAATCCAACGGCACAATTCCCAAATCAAGAAAGCTTTGGAAGATTATGACTAATGCGTCTGCAATTTCCTCACCTACTTCTTTTAATACCCTATGCTGAAAACCATCAGGTCCTGGAAATTTGTCCATCTCAAGTCTGATTATATTTTCCATTACCATTTTCTTACTTATATTACATCCATTAAGTTCCTCTCCTTGACTTATTTTTAGGTTCCCTTGTACCACTGGTATTTTGTACCCTTCCTCGACTGTGAAAACAGATGCAAAGTAATAATTTAACAAGTCTGCCATTTCCTTATTGGCGTTTACAGCATCACCTTTAACAGACCCACATATCCCTTAGCCACTCTCTTTTAACATATTTATAAAAACTTTTTATAATTCTTGCAATGTTGAATCCGAAGATTTCAGGTAAAAATGACCTGGTCCCATCAGAATCTCACCTTAACCCCTTTGCACGCACGAGATGTGGCAGCAGAAGCTCCCACATGTGATTCAGGCTGCATGCGATTATAATAAGTGAAATTAAATGGATAAAGTCTGCAATCAAAAATGCACAGAACTAAAACTGAAGCTGGAAAATGTGGTGTAAGCACAACAATCAATACCACAATTCCAAATTTCTCATTCAAAATCAGATCTTCTATTCCTGGTGGACACAGCATGTGAAGGCAACAGTAATTTTCCAGTGTATCATTTGCAATACCAACACAAGCTATAGAGTGTCCTTCCAAGGCCAATATATCCTTTCCAAGGTGCAGTGCCCAGAACGCTACACAGTACTCCAGATGTGGTCTAACCAGGGCTTTGTATAGCTGTAGCAAAACCACCTCCTCTTTATATTTTAGCCCTCTAGATATAAAGGCTAACATTCCATTAGCTTTTTTGATTAACCACTACAAATCAGTGATGTGTACATGGACCCCTAAATCTCTTTGAACCTCGACTGTTTCTAGCTTTTCACCATTTAAAAAATGCTTGGATCTATCCTTTTTTGGACCAAAATGGATGACCTCACAATTGCATTGAAATCCATCTGCCACAGTGATACATTTTGGTAGGAAGAACAAGAAGAGGCAATATAAACGAGAGGGCACAAGAACAGAGAGATCTGGGGGTATATGTGCACAAATCGTTGGAGGTGGCAGGGCAGGTTGAGAAAGTGGTTTAAAAAAACATACGGGATTTTTTTTATTCGTTCATGGGATGTGGGCATTGCTGGCGAGGCCAGCATTTATTGCCCATCCCTAATTGCCCTTGAGAAGGTGGCGGTGAGCCGCCTTCTTGAACCGCTGCAGTCCGTGTGGTCAAGGTTCTCCCACAGTGCTGTTAGGGAGGGAATTCCAGGATTTTGACCCAGCGATGATGAAGGAACGGCGATATATTTCCAAGTCGGGATGGTGTGTGACTTGGAAGGGGAACATGCAGGTGGTGGTGTTCCCATGTGCCTGCTGCTCTTGTCCTTCCAGGTGGTAGAGGTTGTGGGTTTGGGAGATGCTGCAGTGCATCCTGTGGATGGTGCACACTGCAGCCATTGTGCGCCGGTGAAGAAGGGAGTGAATGTTTAGGGTGGTGGATGGGGTGCAAATCGAGCGGGTTGCTTTGTCCTGGATGGTGTCGAGCTTCTTGAGTGTTGTTGAAGCTGCACTCATCCAGGCAAGTAGAGAGTATTCCATCACACTCCTGAATTGTGCCTTGCAGATGGTGGAAAGGCTTTGGGGAGTCAGGAGGTGACTCACTCGCCGCAGAATACCCAGCCTTTGACCTGCTCTTGTAAGCACAGTATTTATATGGCTGGCCCAGTTAAGTTTCCGGTCAATGGTGACCCGCAGGATGTTGATTGTGGGGGATATGGCGATGGTAATGCTGTTGAATGTCAAAGTAGGTGGTTAGACTCTCTCTTGTTGGAGATGGTCATTGCCTGGCACTTGTCTGGCGTGAATGTTACTTGCCACTTATCAGCCCAAGTCTGGATGTTGTCCAGGTCTTGCTGCATGCGGGCTCGGACTGCTTCAATATTTGAGGGGTTGTGAATGGAACTGAACACTGTGCAATCATCAGCGAACATCCCCATTTCTGACCTTATGATGGAGGGAAGGTCATTGATGAAGCAGCTGAAGATGGTTGGGCCCAGGACACTGCCCTGAGGAACTCCTGCAGCAATGCCCTGGGGCTGAGATGATTGGCCTCCAACAACCACTACCATCTTCCTTTGTGCTAGGTATGACTCCAGCCACTGGAGAGTTTTCCCCCTGATTCCCATTGATTTCAATTTTACGAGGGCTCCTTGGTGCCACACTTGGTCAAATGCTATCTTGATGTCAAGAGCAGTCACTCTCACCTCACCGCTTGAATTCAGCTCTTCTGCCCATGTTTGGACCAAGGCTGTAATGAGTGGTCCTGGCGGAACCCAAACTGAGCATCGGTGAGCAGGTTATTGGAGAGTAAGTGATAGCAATGTCGACGACATCTTCCATCACTTTGCTGATGATTGAGAGTAGACTGATGGGGCGGTAATTGGCCAGATCAGATTTGTCCTGCTTTTTGTGAACAGGACATAGTTGGGCAATTTTCCACATTGTCGGGTAGATGCCAGTGTTGTAGCTGTACTGGAACAGCTTGGCTAGAGGTGCAGCTAGTTCTGGAGCACAAGACTTCAGCACTACAGCCGGGATGTTGTCGGGGCCCACAGCCGTTGTTGTATCCAGTGCACTCAGAGCGGCAGTGGACCTGAGAGTAGAAGACTGAGATTGTGGAATAAAAGCAGCAGCAGACCTGCACCAAGAGAAAACTACTGTGCGACATCACAGGTGAGGCAGGAGAGTCCGAGAGGTGAGCAGAGTATAAAAGGGGAGGCCAAGAGCGGGAAGAGAGTCTGGGAGTCTAAGGCAAGTCATGGCAGCACAGCTCGCACCCGTGATATGCTCCTCCTGCACTATGTGGGAAGTCATGGACACTACCAGTGTCCCTGGCGACCATGTGTGCAGGAAGTGTGTCCAGCTGCAGCGACTGGCAAACCGTCTTTCGGAGCTGGAGCTGCGGGTGGACTCACTGTGGAGCATCCGCGATGCTGAGACTATCGTGGATAGCACGTTCAGTGAGGTGGTCACACCGCAGGTAAAGAATACGCAGGCAGAAAGGAAATGGGTGACCGCCAGGCAGAGTAAAAGGACTAGGGAGGGAGAGCAGGAGGCCCCTGGGGCCATCTCCCTCTCAAACAGATATTCTTCTTTGGGTGCTGTTGGGGGAGATAGCTTATCAGGGGAAAGCAGCAAGAGCCAGGTTCGGGGCACCACGGGTGGCTCTGCTGCACAGGAGGGGAGGAAGAAGAGTGGCAGGGCTATAGTGATAGGGGATTCCATTGTAAGGGGAACAGGTAGGCGTTTCTGCGGCCGCAAACGTGACTCCAGGATGGTATGTTGCCTCACTGGTGCTGGGGTCAAGGATGTCACGGAGCGGCTGCAGGGCATTCTGGAGGGGCAGGGTGAACAGCCAGTAGTCCTGGTCCATATTGGTACCAACGACATAGGTAAAATAAGGGATGAGGTCCTGCAAGGTGAATTTAAGGAGTTAGGAGATAAATTAAAAAGCAGGACTTCAAAGGTAGTGATCTCAGGATTACTACCGGTGCCACGTGCTAGTGAGTATAGGAACAGGAGAATAGATTGGATGAATGCGTGGCTGCAGGGATGGTGTAGGAGGGAGGGATTTAGATTCCTGGGATATTGGGACCGGTTCTGGGGAAGGTGGGACCTGTACAAGCGTGACGGGTTACACCCGAGCAGGACCGGGACAAATGTCCTCGCGGGGGTGTTTGCTAGTGCTGTTGGGGATGGCTTAAACTAGAGTGGCAGGGGGATGGGAACCTGAGCGGGGAGTCAGAAGGGAATAAAGTTGAGAGCAGCAAGAGAGGGGAAGACCCAGGGGAAATCTACAATACAAATAGTACAAACAGTTGTTCAAGAACAAGTGAAAGGGAAAAGCATAGAGCAGCAGAAAGAAAGTGTACTTTAGGTACGACAGATAAAATGAAAACTAGAAGGCGTAAGGCAATTAACCCAGCATCAAAGCTGTGGCAGGGGGTTGGGAACCTGAGCAGGGAGACAGAGGAAAGCGTATCAGGAAGGGACAGAAGGTATGGAGTAAAAGGTAAAGTGTTAAAAAAGGAAAAAGCAGGAACCAAGTGTCACAAAACATATTTGAAAGTTCTTTATCTGAATGCACGTAGCATTCGTAACAAAATGGACGAGTTAACGGCACAAATAACGACGTATGGGTATGATCTTGTGGCCATTACAGAAACATGGCTGCAGGGTGACAACGACTGGGAATTAAATATGCCAGGGTATTTAACAATCAGGAAGGACAGGCAGGAAGGAAGGGGAGGTGGGGTGGCTATGTTAATAAGGGAAGGAATCACTGTAATACAGAGAAAAAGATATTGGGACAAAGGATCAGGATAATGAAACAGTTTGGGTAGAGATAAGGAATAATAAGGGGCAAAAAACACTCGTGGGCGTAGTATATAGGCCTCCTAATAGTTGCAACTCTGCTGGAAGAAGTATTAATCAGGAGATAGTCGGGGCATGTAATAAGGGAACAGCTATAATTATGGGGGATTTTAACTATCATATTAACTGGACAAATCAAATTGGGCAGGGTAGCCTTGAGGAAGAGTTTATTGAGTGTATTAGGGATGGATTTCTTGAGCAGTATGTAACTGAACCAACAAGGGGGCAAGCAACCTTGGACCTGGTCCTGTGTAATGAGCCAGGATTAATTAATAATGTCCGAGTTAAGGATCCCCTTGGAATGAGTGACCATAACATGGTTACATTCCATATCCAATTAGAGGGTGAGAAGGTTGGTTCTCAAACAAGCGTACTGAGCTTGAATAAAGGAGACTATGATGGTATGAGAGCGGAATTGATTAAAGTGGACTGGGAAAATAGATTAAAGGGTAAGACGGTACATGAGCAGTGGTGTTCATTTAAGGAGTTATTTTACAACTTTCAAAAATATATATTTCACTGAGGAAAAAAGGGTGTAAAAGAAATGACAGCCATCCATGGCTAAGTAAAGAAATTAAGGATAGTATCCGACTAAAAACAAGGACATATAAGGTAGCCAAACTTAGTGGGAGGATAGAAGATTGGGAAGTCTTCAAAAGACAGCAAAAAGTAACTAAAGGATTGATTAAGAAAGGGAAGATAGATTATGAAAATAAATTACCAAAAATATAAAAACAGATAGCAAGAGTTTCTACAGTTACATAAAAAGAAAAAAGGGTGGCTAAGGCAAACGTAGGTCCTTTAGAGGATGAGACCGGGAAATTAATGGTGGGAAACATGGAGGTGGCAAAAATGCTGAACAAATATTTTGTTTCAGTCTTTACGGTAGAGGACGCTAAGAATATCCCAACACTGGACAAACAGGTGGCTCTAGGGGGGGAGGAGCTAAATACCATTAAAATCACTAAGGAATTGGTACTCAGTAAATTAATGGGACTCAAGGCGGATAAATCCCCTGGACCTGATGGCTTACATCCCAGGGTCTTGAGGGAAGTGGCAGTAGGGATTGTGGATGCTTTGGTAATAATTTTCCAAAATTCTCTGGACTCGGCAAAGGTCCCGGCAGATTGGAAAACTGCTAATGTAACACCCTTATTTAAAAAGGGTAGTAGGCAGAAGGCTGGAAATTATAGACCAGTTAGCTTAACATCTGTGGTGGGTAAAATTTTGGAGTCTATTATTAAGGAGACAGTAGCAGAACATTTGGATAAACATAATTTAATAGGACAAAGTCAGCATGGCTTTACAAAGGGGAAGTCATGTCTGACAAATTTGCTTGAGTTCCTTGAGGACATAACGTACAGGGTGGATAAAGGGGAACCAGTGGACGTAGTGTATTTGGACTTCCAGAAGGCATTCGACAAGGTGCCACATAAAAGATTATTGCTCAAGATAAAGAATCACTGGATTGGGGGTAATATTCTGGCATGGGTGGAGGATTGGTTATCTAACAGGAAGCAGAGAGTTGGGACAAATGGTACATTCTCGGACTGGCAACCTGTAGCCAGTGGTGTTCCGCAGGGGTCGGTGCTGGGTCCCCAACTCTTTACAATCTATATTAACGATTTGGAGGAGGGGACCGAGTGTAACATATCAAAGTTTGCAGATGATACAAAGATGGGAGGGAAAGTAGAGAGTGAGGAGGACATAAAAAACCTACAAGGGGATATAGACAGGCTGGGTGAGTGGGCGGAGATTTGGCAGATGCAATACAATATTGGAAAATGTGAGGTTATGCACTATGGCAGGAAAAATCGGAGAGCAAGTTATTATCTTAATGGCGAGAAACTGGAAAGTACTGCAGTACAAAGGGATCTGGGGGTCCTAGTGCAAGAAAATCAAAAAGTTAGTTTGCAGGTGCAGCAGGTGATCAAGGAGGCCAACGGAATGTTGGCTTTTATTGCCAGGGGGATAGAATATAAAAACAGGGAGGTATTGCTGCAGTTATATAAGGTATTGGTGAGACCGCACCTGGAATACTGCATACAGTTTTGGTCTCCATACTTAAGAAAAGACATACTTGCTCTCGAGGCAGTACAAAGAAGGTTCACTCGGTTAATCCCGGGGATGAGGGGGTGGACATATGAGGAGAGGCTGAGTAGATTGGGACTCTACTCATTGGAGTTCAGAAGAATGAGAGGCGATCTTATTGAAACATTTAAGATTGTGAAGGGGCTTGATCGGGTGGATGCGGTAAGGATGTTCCCAAGGATGGGTGAAACTAGAACTCGGGGGCATAATCTTAGCATAAGGGGCTGCTCTTTCAAAACTGAGATGAGGAGAAACTTCTTCACTCAGAGGGTAGTAGGTCTGTGGAATTTGCTGCCCCAGGAAGCTGTGGAAGCTACATCATTAAATAAATTTAAAACAGAAATAGACAGTTTCCTAGAAGTAAAGGGAATTAGGGGTTACGGGGAGCGGGCAGGAAATTGGACATGAATTTAGATTTGAGGTTAGGATCAGATCAGCCATGATCTTATTGAATGGCGGAGCAGGCTCGAGGGGCCGATTGGCCTACTCCTGCTCCTATTTCTTATGTTCTTATGTTTCTTGATATCACGTGGAGTGAATCGAATTGGCTGAAGACTGGCTTCTGTGATGGTGGGGATATCGGGAGGAGGCCGAGATGGATCATCTACTCGGCACTTCTGGCTGAAGATGGTTGCAAACGCTTCAGCCTTGTCTTTTGCACTCACGTGCTGGACTCCGCCATCGTTGAGGATGGGGATGTTTACAGAGCCTCCTCCTCCCGTTAGTTGTTTAATTATCCACCACCATTCACGACTGGATGTGGCAGGACTGCAGAGCTTTGATCTGATCCGTTGGTTGTGGAATCGCTTAGCCCTGTCTGTAGCATGTTGCTTCCGCTGTTTAGCATGCATGTAGTCCTGATTTGTAGCTTCACCAGGTTGGCACCTCATTTTTAGGTACACCTGGTGCTGCTCCTGGCATGCTCTTCTACACTCCTCATTGAACCAGGGTTGATCCCGTATCTTATTGATAATGGGAGAGTGAGGAATATGCCGGGCCATGAGGTTACAGATTGTGCTGGAATACAATTCTGCTGCTGCTGATGGCCCACAGCACCTCATGGATGCCCAGTTTTGAGCTGCTCGATCTGTTTTGAATCTATCCCATTTAGCACGGTGGTAGTGCCACGCAACATGTTGGATGGTATCCTCAGTGCGAAGACGGGACTTCGTCTCCACGAGGACTGTGCGGTCGTCACTCCTACCAATAGTATCATGGACAAATGGACTGGTGAGGACGAGGTCAAGTAAGTTTTTCCCTCATGTTGGTTTGCTCACCACCTGCCGCAGGCCCAGTCTGGCAGCTATGTCCTTCAGGACTCGGCCAGCTCGGTCAGTAGTGGTGCTACGGGATCCTGGGCTTTATAAATGGAGGCATAGAGTACAAAAGTATGGAAGGTCATGATGAACCTTCATAAAACACTGGTTCGGCCACAACTGGAGTATCGTGTCCAGTACTGGGCACGGCACTTCAGGAAAAATGTGAAGGCCTTCAAGAAGAGATTTATTAGAATGATTCCAGGGATGAGGGACCCAAGTTACGTGGATAGACTGGAGAAGCTGGGGTTGTTCTCCTTGGAACAGAGACGGTTGCAAAGAGATTTGATAGAGGTATTCAAATTCATGAAGGGTCCAGACAGAGTGGATAAAGAGAAACTGTTCCCATTGGCAGAAGTGTCAAGGACCAGAGGACACAGATTTAAGGTGATTGGCAAAAGAACCAAAGGTGACATGAGGAAAAACTTTTTTACACAGCAAGCGATTATGATCTGCAATGCACTGCCCGAGGAGGTGGTGGAGGCCGATTCAATCTTGGCCTTCAAAAGGTAACAGGATAAGTACTTGAAAGGAAAAAATTTGCAAGGCCTTGGGGAAAGGGCGGGGGAGTGGGACTAGCTGGCACGGACTCGATGGGCCAAATGGCCTCCTTCCGTGCTGTAGCCATTCTAAATCATTAATAAATATAGTGAATAGCTGAGGCCCCCAGCACAAATCCCACTCGTCATTTTCTTCCAAATCGAGTACATACCCATTATCTCTACTCTGTGTCTTCTACTGCCTAACCAATCTCCTAACAGGTCAATAATTTGCCTTCTATTCCACGAGCTTTAATTTTAGCTAACAGTCTCTTATGTCGAAACATAGGAACAGGAGTCGGCCATTCAGCCCCTCGTGCCTGCCCCGCCATTTGATAAGATCATGGCTGATCTGTGATCGAACTCCATATACCCGCCTTTGGCCCATATCCCTTAATACCTTTGGTTGCCAAAAAGCTATCTATCACAGATTTAAATTTAGCAATTGAGTTCGTATCAATTGCCATTTGCGGAAGAGAGTTCCAAACTTCTACCACCCTTTGTGTGTAGAAATGTCTTCCAATCTCACTCCTGAAAGGTCTGGCTCTAATTTTTAGACTGTGCCCCCTACTCCTAGAATCCCCAATCAGCGGACATAGTTTCTCTCTATCCACCCTATCTGTTCCCCTTAATATCTTATAAACTTCGATCAGATCACCCCTTAACCTTCGAAACTCCAGAGAATACAACCCCAATTTGTGTAATCTCTCCTCGTAACTTAACCCTTGAAGTCCAAGTATCATTCTACTAAACCTACGCTGCACTCCCTCCAAGGCCAATATGTCCTCCAGATGCGGTCTAACCAGGGTTTTGTATTGCTGCAGCATAACTTCTGCCCCCTTGTACTCTAGTCCTCTGGATATAAAGGCCAGCATTCCATTTGCCACCTTGATTATTTTCTGCACCTGTTCATGACACTTCAATGATCTATGTACCTGTACCCCTTGGTCCCTTTGGACATCCACTGTTTTTAAGTTTTTACCTTTAGAAAGCACCCTGTTCTATCCTTTTTTGATCCAAAGTGGATAACCTCACATTTGTCTACATTGAATTCCATTTGCCACAGTTTTGCCCATTCACCTAATCTATCAATATCCCTTTGTAATTTTATGTTTTCATCCAAACTGCTTACAATGCCACCAATCTTTGTGTCATCGGCAAACTTAGATATGAGACTTTCTATGCCTTCATCTAAGTCGTTAATAAATATTGTGAATAATTGATGCCCCAAGACAGATCCCTGCGGGACTCCACTCGTCACATCCTGCCAATGTGAGTACCTACCCATTATCCCTACTCTGTCGCCTTTCGCTCAGCGAACCTCCTGACCAAGTCCGTACTTTTCCCTCGATTCCATGGGCTTCTATCTTAGCTAACAGTCTCTTATGTGGAACCTTATCGAATGCCTTCTGGAAGTCCATATAAACTACATCCATAAACATTCCCTGGTCTACAACTTTAGTTACTTCCTCAAAAAAATTAGGTTTGTTGGCTTTGACCTAACTTTTACAAATCCATGTTGGCTCTCTCTAATTAGCTCAAATTTCTCTTAAGTGCTCAGTCCCACACTGTCCTTAATTATGGATCCCTATAACTTCTTCACAACAGATGTTAGGCTAACAGGTCTATAATTTCCTGTTTTTTCTCTCACCTTTCTTAAATAATGGTGTTACATTTGCAATTTTCCAATCTAAAAGGACAATTCCTGAATCTGGAGAGCTGTGGAAGATTATGGCTGAAGCATGTGCAATTTCCTCACCTACTTCCTTTAAAAGTTTGGGTGGAAACCATCAGATCCTGGTGATTTGTTAGTGCCATTACTTTTTCTAATACTGTTTTCTTGCTTACTTCAACTTCAGTGAGTTCCAGTCCTTGATTCATTATTAGTTTCCCTGGAATGTCAGGTATATTATCCTCGTCCACGACTGTGAAGACCGACACAGAGTAATTATTCAACATTTCCTTATTTTCATTTGCAATATCAGTTTTTAAAAGGCCCACATTACCCATGGCTACCTTCTTTCTTCTAATATAATTTTAAAATATCTTTGTGTTAATCTTGATATCCCTTGCAAGTTTCTTTTTGTATCCCTTTTTACAGCTCTTACTATCTTTTATGTCTTCCTTTGCTGTTTTTCATATCTCTCCCAGTCCCCTGGATGTACACTATTGCACTTTTGTACATGCTTTCCTTTAGTTTTATGTTATTTCTCAACTCTTTTATCGACCATGGCTGTTTTATTTGGTAACTCTTGCCCCTTAGAGTCTTGTATTAAACTAATTTCTTCTTTTTTTAAAAAACACCTCCCACTGTTCATCTGTAGTCTTACCCAATAACAGTTTTGACATGTTTGCTTTTGTCAGTCTTTGTCTCATCTCGTTAAAGTTAGCCTTATCAAAATCTAGAATCTTAGTAACTGTTATGTTTCTCCTTTTCAAACCTAACATTGAATTTGATCATATTACAATCTCTGTTAGTTAATGATGTCACAGTAAGGCAACTTTTATCTAAGTCTGGCTCATTACTAAATCTAGTATGGCCTGCCCTTTTGTTGATTCTAGGATATATTGCACCAGAAAACTATCTTGAATGCACTCAAGAAATTCACTACCTTTCTGACTTGAGCTACCCCACTCTTCCAATCTGTATGAAAATTGAAGTCTCCCATTAAAACAACACTGCTTTTGCTACAAGCCTCTCTAATTTCTGAATAAATACATTCTGCCACTTCATTGCCACTATCAGGAAGCCTGTAGACAACTCCCATTACAGTTTTAAGTTTCTCTTATTCCTTAATTCTAACCATAGAGTCTCCGCTCATTGCTTTTGCTTACCTATATCCTCCCTTACTAATGCTGTAATAGTATCTTTAATCAAAAAGGCTATTGGTCCTTCTCTTCCAGTTTCCCTATCCTTTCTAAAGACCTTATAAGCCGGAATATTTAACTCTCAATTATCATCAACTTGCAGTCCTGTCTTAGTAATGGAGCCTCTAATTCACTCAATTTGTTTCTTATATTCCGAGCATTAGTATATAAAACTCTTATTTGGCCAAGAGACCCTAACTTATCCTACTGCCCTGATGCTGTTTAACTGAACATGTTTCTTATTTGTCACTCCTACTGTAACTACTTTAGTTATTTTAAAATTCCCTTCACCTGGACTTTCTATATCACTGTTGGTGACCTGTACTCTGCTCTTATCCCTTTTTAAAAAAATCTTTGAACTATCATTTTTACTATTGTTTCTGACTGAGCGCCCCCCCACCCCCGCCATTTATTAGTTTAATGTCCTTTTCACCATCCTATTAACATTTCCACTAGGACCTTGGTACCAGCCCAGCTGAGGTGTAGCCCATCCCAACGGGACAGCTTCCTCCTGTTCCAGTTCAGGTGCCAATGAAATGGAACAACTCCTTCCGATATCCCGAAAACAAATTTAAAAAAGCATGAATTCCAAAATATGACAGATTTCAGCAAGCATGTCACACACAGTAATAAGTGAACCATTATTCTACCATAACTGTAATACATAGTGCTTTATGCTGTCAACAAGATCTCAGGCCACAACAGAACTCTTCTACATGGGTAATCTTGTTTGCCCCTGAAAGTAAAGCAACAGTCATTAAGCCTTTCATTCAACACCGATAACCGTAGGGTATAAAGCATTGTGTGTGTTGCAAAGAGGTGTGTGCGACAGCGAATGTACTATAACAGCAGCACAAAATGCATCATGTGAATCTTAGGAACTAAGCTCCAGTACTCTTTAAACATACAGCCCTTTAACAGAGAGTCTTATTGTAAGGATAGAATATCCATCTCTTTCCAGTTTCAAAAATAATCCGCAATTTTCTTGTTATATGTCATAATAACAGGTATAAAATGCTTTAAGAAACTAAAAGGCGGATAAATATTTGAAGCATAGAAGATATATGGCTACGGGGAGAGAGTATAGCAATGCAATTAATTTTGAATTGCTCTAGCACAGTCAGCACAGATACAATGGACCGAGTGGCTTCCTACTGTACTGTAAGCTTCTATGGTTCTATGGTCTGCTACCAAAGCTTAAGGATCAACTATTGTGCTGAGACCAAAGCTATTGGCTACTTTAAAAGTAAAAAGTTTAAGGTCAAATGATCACATTTGATTGTGAAGACGACTGAAATCGCACTTCCCCTCCCCAAATCCTGATGTCAAGGATTGAACAAAAGATCAGATCTTCCAAGTACCCTTCAAAAACTTTGACACGAGGTGTTCTCATGTCTTGCTGAAGGATGGTAGACCAAAATGGTCACTAAATGAACTGTAACTGCATGTAGATTAAAATTCTGATTCAGCAAAGGTTGTGGATTAAAAACATTGTTGGCATATCACATTTACCACAATAAGGCAAATCTCTTTCGGATTGCAGTATCCAGCTTTAAAGCAGGCAGATTTTCAAAATGCCAATATACTATTTATAACTGAAGGAGAAAGTTATTCATCTGGCAACCCATTCTTTTAGAAAACCAGATTGTTAATTAGAGGTTCAGAGAAACATTGCCCCCCCCCACCCCACCCCAGCCCAGCCATAGTTATGCAAAGTAATCATTGACAATTAGCAAATGGAACAAAATATATCCCAGTGTATGAGCAGTTCCTCACCCAGACCACCAAAGAGATTTTTTCCATCAAAGTACATCTACAATAGTTTAGTTTGCAGCTCAAGAGAAAACAGAGATGCATTGTTAAGTAACAACAGACAGTAACCCCCAGGTGACAGATTTTGCTCCTAGATCAAAGGTGCCCATTGTATGAGGCAAAATGAAAAATGTTATCCAAAGCAGCAGGGTGGATTCCCTGACAGAGCCCCTAGGCAGCCCTACACCAGAAGCTGGAATGTATATTCATGGAAAATTGCGGTGACTTGCTAGTCTCACTTGGGCCATTCCATGGATAAAATCCACTTCCCCATATGCCCAATTGTTTGGATTCATCACCTTGCTGTACAGAATTCCAGTCCTGGGCAGATAACTTGATGTTGCTAAATCAATAACAGGAAATGCGTACACGGATTTGGGTAAAGCGCTGCGGGCATGTAATTCACCAGGACCAAGGACAGCTTTTACACTTTTCCCATAGACACTGCAGCAACAAGCGAAGAATGAAACTTCCAAAGTTCAATCCAGTTGTTTAGAGCAATTGCCGCATTCAGATTCTCAGACACCCGGTTACTGAATGTGTCAAACATCCTGAACAAGATAGTGCTGTTGTGCTGACCACTGCTCCTCTTGATTCAACTTTAATTCACCCTCCATGGCTTCAGCATCTATGGGGAAAGCATATTAGGCTTGACTACCAGAGAGTACTTGAGTGGTCTGCATACAAATGAGAAATGTAATACAAGTGTTGTTGGGCATTACTTGAGCAACAGCATTGAATGATGCAGACTACGATTTATAAAAAGTCAAGGCAGCTATCTGACACTAATAAGTTACAAAAAATGATTTCGTGAAACTTCAACAATTCACAAACAAACTGTGCTTGCAGAGAATGATTTTCCCCAATGCTCTGATGTGTGCCAGGACTTTCTATGTGGCACTGGAGTGGCGGGATATCATGTGGCTAGGCATTATCCGTCGCCCAATATTTCACACATCAGAAACTTTGCCGGGTGCATCACTCACCACATGGTTACCCCAGAACATTGTACAGCTTGACCCAATACCAACACCGAGGGGAAGATGGTGAATGTGGAGTAAATATTTCACAATAAATATTTAAATCCTAATTTAAATAACCAGTTGCATACACAGATGCTTGGTGAGAACTGGGCTGGTATATTGTTTATTACACTCAGGTTTACATAACTCAAGTTTTGCTTTGCCACCCTCAGTCTGCACATTAACACCAAATCACCTACATTTTCTCTGTACACCAGCTGCTTTAAATGCACATTATTGGTTTATATTAAAAAATACAACTTTTTAAATACTGTGATTTTATTGCAGCATATTATTGAAAATATCGTTAAGAATTAACATCATATGCAGTGCAATGAGCATATTGGACATGTAAAGTCTGATAGCCATGTACTGCATGTAACAGCATTTTCAAAATACATGTTTACATTTAATTTGAACATGTCCTGCTCAGCAGCCAACCTAACCAGTGATAAATTCAGCAAATATAGAACTCAGCCTGAAATGTGAGCAGTGTTTCCAAGAATCCCTTACAATAGGTAAAGGAGGACATCAAGAATCAAAAACAACTTGCACTTATATAGTGCTTTTAGCATAGAAAAATGTCCTTGTGGAGGCACGTTAAAGAGGCAATTGATGACAAAGAAGTGAGAGAGCATGTGGTAGCGTGTTAGTTGTCCTATTTGGAATTACCTGTCCTGATCATCAGAAAGAGCAACAACTATTAAGTCTCTCCTCTAAAGTCAGAGAACTTAGCATTACAATCGACTAGATGCCTAGCTGTCAGCTTTGGTTCAGTGATAGCACATTCACCTCTAAGTCAGAAAGTCGTGGGTTCAAGCCCAACTCCAGAGACTTGAGCACATAATCTAAGCTGGCACTTCAGGTGAGGGAGTGCTGCAATGTTGAAGGAATGGTCTTTTGAATGAGACATTAAACTGAAGCTCTGTCTGCCCTCTCAAATGGGCATAAAAGATCCCATGGCACTATTTGAAAGGCCTCAGAGTTATCCTGGCCAATATCTCTTAACCAACATCGCTAAAAAAGAGATTATCTGATCGTTTATCTCATTGCTCTTTGTGGGACCTTGCTGTGTGAAAATTGACTGCTGCGTTTCCCTACATTACAACAGTGACGACACTTCAAAAGTATTACACTGGCTGTGAAGCACTTTGGGATGTCCCAAGGTCGTGAAAGGTGCTATATAAATGCAAAATCTTTCTTCCTTGCACTCAAGCAATTTTTAAATTTAAGTCTCATATTGTAAGCCAAAGTCTCTCGACCTCCCAAGAAGCTGCAAACAGAGACAGAGAAAGAGGAGGAGTAAGAGGATGAAGGACAAGCTGGTCCCTCAAACGCACAAACTTCTATCAAGCCCATGATACCCTCCTCCGACACGGGCTCGATGGCCTCCTTCTGTGCTGTAACCATTCTAAGATATATAACCTTGCAAGCACCAGCACAAATCAAAGCACACAGGGGTCTACAGATAGCTCTAGTAAGGGGACCTCATAGGGTGAGTCACCGCACACAAGATGTCAGGAAGAGGGAGTATGGGAAGTGGAGAAAACATTGGCAGAGGATTGGAGAGTCCGGCGATGTTCACCTATAGCTGAGGAACCAGTGGACCCTGATTGTACTAGGCCTGCATTTCAAAAAAAGATGCCAGCTGAGCATTTAGGACTAATGGAAGCTTTGTGGATAGCCTCCCATAATGTTTAGAAATCACCAGGGCAGGTGTGAGTCCACCATAGATTTTTGCTCCGCTATCAGGGATGGCTTCTGTTCATCGTAGGTCAGCTTGTTAGGAGTATCAAGTAAACATGTAGGGTCAATCCCGAAAGAGAAGATGTTGGGGTGGACTGCTGTCTGGCTTCCCATGGGCGACTGTTTGGAAAGTGAAAGCTCTAGGGCTTTTGAGTGATCATTCACTGTGCTAGTCCATAGTTTCTCTTCCATCTGCCAGGCCATTGTGAGTACCAATCAGAAATCCAGTGGCTTAAGGGGTGCAGTGCCAGGAGTTCATTAGCAGCAACATGTTTACGTAGTTTGATGCTTTTTCAAATATGCATCAGTAACACCCCTTACACATATCTTTGGGTTGATGACCTGGACACATTGCTAATGACTGCACTTGCAGCTTGAAATGTTCAACATGCATAGAAGTTTAGAGCTTCCGTGACCTTCACTTCAACAGAGAGGGTAGTTGGGTTCCTTGAGATAGGTCTGAAATCCACATCGAACATTCTACAAATATCCTGAATACTTTCCTTCAGGAACCTCAGCCTCTTCAAACACTGCCAGTCTGAGGCTTTTGAAACTTCTGTCTCTGTACCTTCAACGTGGAGGGGTACAGGCATGAAGGATTCAGATGTTTACTGTGCAGGTGCATTTTGGGGCACTTCTCCGGCAATGCGCAATCCTGCATTGATTTATGCAACTCCTGCCCCTTCCACTTCTTCGCTCAGGCCAGTATGTTTATTCTGTCTTCTACTCGAATCTTATTTCACTGCACTTTCTCCAAACCATTTCATATTTTTCTATAATTCATTCAATATTGTTCAAGTGTTTATCAAATGTCCTGTTAAATGTCATGACATACTTGGCTTCAAATAGCCACTTGTGGTACAACATTCGATATCTTAATGCTTTGCATGAAAATTCCTTGTAACCTCTCCCTTTATGCTTCTTCTACTAATCCTGAGCTTAGGAACCCTTGTTACTGATTCATGGAACAAGGAAGTCATCTTTCACTACGTACTCTGTCATACCCTTTCATAATTTGAACACCTCTATTCCACTACCCTAAACATCACTGGTCCAACGAACAGGCCCCTAGCTTTTCTTTTTAAGACCGTAATTACTATATCCTCTCAATCCTGGTACTACCCTATGAAACCAAAAGGCATCTTTCCATGGTCCTGATGCCCTTTCTATAATGCGTTTCTAAAGCAACTGCTTGATCCATGGTTTGTCCAGAGGACTAGAATATAAGGGAAAGGAAGTTTTGCTACAGCTATACAAGCCCTAGTTAGACCACATCTGGAGTACTGTGTATAGTTCTGGGCGCCACACTTTAGATAGGATATATTGGCCTTGGAAGGAGTGCAGCACAGATTCACCAGAATGTTACCAGGACTCCAAGAGTTAAATTATGAGGAGAGATTGCATAAATTAGGCTTATATTCCCTGGAATATAGGTTAATGGGTGATTTGATTGAGGTTTTAGGATTTTAAAGGAATTGATAGGGTAGATCGAAACTTTTTACGCTGGGGTAGTCTAGGACAAGAGGACATAACCTTAAATTCAGAGCCAGGTCATTCAGGAGAGAAGTTAGGAAACACTTCTTCACGCAAAGGGTGGTAGAAGTGTGGAACAATCTTCCACAAAAAGCAGTAGATGCTAGCTCAATTGATAATTTTAAATCTGAGATCAATAGACTTTTGCTAACCAAGGGTATTAAGGGATATGGAGCCAAAGCGGCTAAATGATTTCATTGAATGGCGGAACAGGCTCAAGGGGCTGAATGGCCGACTCCTGTTCCTATCTTCCTATGTTGGAGTCTTTACATAACAGGAAACAAATAACTGTCAATCATTTCTGAAATTGCTTTGAAGAGACAAAAAATATATAATTCTATGAGCACCTAAACATTGAAAACAATAATCCACTTCTAACTAGTATGGCAGCAGTGGGACAAAGAAGTGGGACAATTTATTGGCCCAAAGAAAATTTAGAAACAACTTTGGTAGGAATTCTGGATGAATCCTAAGCACTGTCTGGACAGAATACTACATTAAATTTTGCTTATCTACAATGGAAGCTTGAAGATCACAAACTCTACAAACCAAAATTAAAGCTAATGGTGCAGTTTTCACATCAGAAACTTAAGATCACCTGTTTGAAAAGGTTCAAATATTGGATACATTAGCTTACGGGGATTTAAATTAAGGTCTCAATTAAGAAACCGTGAAGGACTATCTGTGCAAAGTGTTGAAGTAGCCTCAATAAGCAGGGAACGAATGAATTTTGTAATGGATTCAAACCCCTTTTCAGGGGGGGCCTATACCAGAAATGTGACTACCCTCCGAGGAGCAATTCTGGATTCTTGTCAGGGATTGTTGGGATCAAACTGATAGCAGACACAGAGAGGCAGGTCATACTCCAGTGCATATTGTATTAAAAAAAAATGCAAGGTGGGCGACATCTTCCTCCTGCAGCTACTGACCGATCGTATCTCGGAGCTGGAGCTGCGGGTGGACTCACTGTGGAGCATCCGCGATGCAGAGAAACTCGTGGATAGCACGTTTAGCGAGTTGATCACACCGCAGGTAAAGGGTATACAGGCAGGAAGTGAATGGGTGACCACCAGGAAGAGTAAGAGATGCAGGCAGGTAGTGCAGGGGTCCCCTGTGGCCATCCCCCTCTCAAACAGATATGCCACTTTGGATGCTGTTGGGGGGGATGACTTATCAGGGGAAGGCAGCAGCAGCCAACTTCCTGGCACCACGGGTAGCTCTGCTGCACAGGCTGGGAGGAAAAAGAGTGGCAGAGCTATAGTGATAGGGGACTCAATTGTAAGGGGAATAGACAGGCGTTTCTGCGGCCGCAACCGAGACTCCAGGATGGTGTGTTGCCTCCCTGGTGCAAGGATCAAGGATGTCTCGGAGCGGCTACAGAACATTTTGGAGGGGGAGGGCGAACAGCCAGCTGTCGTGGTGCACATAGGCACCAACGATATAGGTAAAAAAGGGGATGAGGTCCTAAAAGCAGAATATAGGGAGTTAGGAGGTAAATTAAAAAATAGGACCTCAAAGGTAGTAATCTCAGGATTGCTGCCAGTGCCACGTGCTAGTCAGAGTAGAAATAGGAGGATATTTCAAATGAATACGTGGCTAGAGGAATGGTGCAAGGGGGAGGGATTCAAATTCCTGGGACACTGGAAACGGTTCTGGGGGAGGTGGGACCAGTACAAACCGGACGGTCTGCACCTGGGCAGGGCCGGGACCGCTGTCCTAGGAGGAGTGTTTGCTAGTGCTGTTGGGGAGGGTTTAAACTAAAGTGGCAGGGGGTTGGGAACCTGAGCAGGGAGAGAGAGGAAAGCGTAACAGGAAGGGTCAGAAGGTATGGAGTAATAGGTAAAGTGTTAAAAAAGGAAAAAGCAGGAACTAAGCGTCACAAAACAGATTTGAAAGTTCTTTATCTGAATGCACGTAGCATTCGTAATAAAATGGACGAGTTAACGGCACAAATAACGACGTATGGGTATGATCTTGTGGCCATTACAGAAACATGGCTGCAGGGTGACAACGACTGGGAATTAAATATGCCAGGGTATTTAACAATCAGGAAGGACAGGCAGGAAGGAAGGGGAGGTGGGGTGGCTATGTTAATAAAGGAAGGAATCACTGTAATACAGAGAAATGATATTGGGACAAAGCATCAAGATAATGAAACAGTTTGGGTGGAGATAAGGAATAATAAGGGAAAAAAAACATTAGTGGGCGTAGTATATAGGCCTCCTAATAGTTGCAACTCTGCTGGAAGAAGTATTAATCAGGAGATAGTCGGGGCATGTAATAAGGGAACAGCCATAATTATGGGGGATTTTAATTATCATATTAACTGGACAAATCAAATTGGGCAGAGCAGCCTTGAGGACGAGTTCATTGAGTGCATCAGGGATGGATTTCTTGAGCAGTATGTAACTGATCCTACAAGGGGGCAGGCAACCTTGGACCTGGTCCTGTGTAATGAGTCAGGATTAATTAATAATGTCCTAGTTAAGGATCCCCTTGGAACGAGCGACCACAACATGGTTGAATTCCATATCCAATTAGAGGGTGAGAAGGTTGATTCTCAAACAAGCGTACTGAGCTTGAATAAAGGAGACTATGATGGTATGAGAGCGGAATTGATTAAAGTGGACTGGGAAAATAGATTAAAGGGTAAGACGGTACATGAGCAGTGGTGTTCATTTAGGGAGTTATTTTACAACTTTCAAAATAAATATATTCCACTGAGGAAAAAAGGGTGTAAAAGAAATGACAGCCATCCGTGGCTAAGTAAAGAAATCAAGGATAGTATCCGACTAAAAACAAGGACATATAAGGTAGCCAAACTTAGTGGGAGGATAGAAGATTGGGAATTCTTCAAAAGACAGCAAAAAGTAACTAAAGGATTGATTAAGAAAGGGAAGTTAGATTATGAAAATAAATTAGCAAAAAATATAAAAACAGATAGCAAGAGTTTCTATCGTTATATAAAAAGAAAAAGGGTGGCTAAGGCAAACATAGGTCCCTTAGAGGATGAGACCGGGAAATTAATGGTGGGAAACATGGAGATGGCAAAAATGCTGAACAAATATTTTGTTTCAGTCTTTACAGTCGAGGACACTAAGAATATCCCAACACTGGACAAACAGGGGACTCTCGGGGGGGAGGAGCTAAATACGATTAAAATCACTCAAGAGATGGTACTCAGTAAAATAATGGGACTCAAGGCGGATAAATCCCCTGGACCTGATGGCTTCCATCCTAGGGTCTTGAGGGAAGTGGCAGTAGGGATTGTGGATGCTTTGGTGATAGTTTTCCAAAATTCCCTGGACTCAGGAGAGGTCCCGGCAGATTGGAAAACTGCTAATGTAACACCGTTATTTAAAAAGGGTAGTAGGCAGAAGGCTGGAAATTATAGGCCAGTTAGCTTAACATCTGTGGTGGGTAAAATTTTGGAGTCTATTATTAAGGAGACAGTAACGGAACATTTAGATAAGCATAATTTAATAGGACAAAGTCAGCATGGCTTTATGAAGGGGAAGTCATGTCTGACAAATTTGCTTGAGTTCTTCGAGGATATAACGTATAGGGTGGATAAAGGGGAACCAGTGGACGTAGTGTATTTAGACTTCCAGAAGGCATTCGACAAGGTGCCACATAAAAGATTATTACTTAAGATAAAAAATCACGGGATTGGGGGTAATATTCTGGCATGGGTGGAGGATTGGTTATCGAACAGGAAGCAGAGAGTTGGGATAAATGGTTCATTTTCGGACTGGCAACCAGTAACCAGTGGTGTTCAACAGGGGTCGGTGCTGGGTCCCCAACTCTTTACAATCTATATTAACGATTTGGAGGAGGGGACCGAGTGCAACATATCAAAATTTGCAGATGATACAAAGATGGGAGGGAAAGTAGAGAGTGAGGAGGACATAAAAAACCTGCAAGGGGATATAGACAGGCTGGGTGAGTGGGCGGAGATTTGGCAGATGCAATATAATATTGGAAAATGTGAGGTTATGCACTTTGGCAGGAAAAATCAGAGAGCAAGTTATTTTCTTAATGGCGAGAGACTGGAAAGTACTGCAGTACAAAGGGATCTGGGGGTCCTAGTGCAAGAAAATCAAAAAGTTGGTATGCAGGTGCAGCAGGTGATTAAGAAAGCCAACGGAATGTTGGCTTTTATTGCTAGGGGGATAGAATATAAAAACAAGGAGGTATTGCTGCAATTATATAAGGTATTGGTGAGACCGCACCTGGAATACTGCATACAGTTTTGGTCTCCATACTTAAGAAAAGACATACTTGCTCTCGAGGCAGTACAAAGAAGGTTCACTCGGTTAATCCCGGGGATGAGGGGGCGGACATATGAGGAGAGGTTGAGTAGATTGGGACTCTACTCATTGGAGTTCAGAAGAATGAGAGGCGATCTTATTGAAACATATAAGATTGTGAAGGGTCTTGATCGGGTGGATGCAGTAAGGATGTTCCCAAAGATGGGTGAAACTAGAACTAGGGGGCATAATCTTAGAATAAGGGGCTGCTCTTTCAAAACTGAGATGAGGAGAAACTTCTTCACTCAGAGGGTGGTAGGTCTGTGGAATTTGCTGCCCCAGGAAGCTGTGGAAGCTACATCATTAGATAAATTTAAAACAGAAATAGACAGTTTCCTAGAAGTAAAGGGAATTAGGGGTTATGGGGAGCGGGCAGGAAATTGGACATGAAGCTGAGTTCGGATCGGTCAATGCCCTGTGGGTGGCGGAGAGGGCCCAGGGGCTATGTGGCCGGGTCCTGCTCCGACTTCTTGTGTTCTTTAGATTTGTGGTTGGGATCAGATCAGCCATGATCTTATTGAATGGCGGAGCAGGCTCGAGGGGCCGATTGGCCTACTCCTGCTCCAATTTCTTATGTTCTTATGTTCTTAAATCCCCTTTCCAGGGAAGAACCTATGGATTGAACTAAGGGAGGCATTTCCAGCGAACAGATTGTTGACGAGAACCATTCTGTGTGGTTTGTCTTAGGTTTTCCATCACGTACAGTGGAGGGGCTGGGGGTATCAAATTGGGTTTGTTTATATGTTCTCCAGTAGTAATGGTTTTGGCAGCCCCTTTAATCTCTTCCCCAGAAGGACATTCTCATTTGCTTCGAAAGTCAGCTGGAGAGTCCTTTTCTGGGCGTGACCAGAATCTCTGTATTGGAGAGTCAAAGAATGGGTCATGTTTTGCCCAAAAACATTTTAGGCAAAAAAAGAACAGGGGGCCTTTAGATATCAAAAGTCAACAATTGGACATAAAATTATGAGTTGTACAAGATCGCTCATTAGAAATCATCAGCATTCTGCCTGAACTGTCAGTTACAAAGTGCAACCGGAGGGAAGTATCTTTCAGCCAACAATTTTTAGATTTCACTATGAAAGGTTCATTATTATTTGATTTATATCAAGATATTCAAGAGAAGCAAAATACCCTGTAACAACAGTTCCCAAACTTTTTGGGGCCAAGTTCCACCAAATAAAATCTCATCCTCTCATGCCTCACTAGCTATTGATACAGTACTGGAAAGTCTGCAAAAAATGTTGCAAGGTTTATACTGATTGATTCTTGCTCCTCCACTTCACTTCCAGTTCCACTCCTCCACATTAGTCTTTCTACATCCACTTCTCCTCTGCATTAGTCTCTCTTTCTATCGCCCTCCTCCTCTACCATATTTGATTCACTTCCCTTTTCTTCCACATTCCTCTCTCCCCTTACTACCCCGCTTTCATCTCTCTCCTTTCTGGTTCACTGCAGGCTCTCTCTTCCACTTCCAACTTTCTTCCCTACTTATCGCCCCTCCTTATTCCACCCACTTCTCTCATTCCCCCTCCTTTATCAGTCTCTCTCTTATCTCCTTCAGTTATTTCCTTCTCTCTCCTCCCCCCTCCATTTCATTCTCTCTCCTCCCCCTCCTCTTTGCGCTATTTCACTTCCACCTCTTTCTCCCTGCTCTCTTTCACTTCCTGGGGCACGATTTTAATACTGAAAAATGGGTGGGTTGGGGGCGGCGAGCATTGAAAATCGCAACCATTTCAGACCCATCCCCAACCCGCCCATTTCCGGTTTTCACTGGGGCAGGACAAGGGGCGGGCAACCAACCCGCTCCCAGGAGGTGGGTTGGTGACTAAAACCTTTCAAGGAGGTGGCGGGCCTCCATTTTTTTTTAAAACAGATTTTGCAATTTCAAACTCTGGGGGCCCGAAACTGCAGGCAAGTGCGTTTCCAGCACAGCTTGAGGGCTTGGAGGGGCAGGAGTGCTTCCCCCAGGCCCAACAAGCCAACATGCATCGACTCCCCAATGATTGCAAAGCCCCCCCTCCCCCCCCAAACAATCGTGGACCCCTGCGATGACCCCCAACCTCCCCAATGATCGTGGACCCCTGACCCCCCCAACGATCATGGACCCTCGCGATGACGCCCGACCCCCCAACGGTCGCAATGACCCCCATCGATTTCGAACCCCCATCTCTCCCCCCATGACTGACTTTCCCCGCCCCATGACCACCCATGCCCATCAGTGCCCCATGCCCATCAGTGCCCCGTGCCCACCATCCATACAATCAAAGACTTACCTGAATACTTACCTTTTCATGTCCTCTCCCTGATTGCTCACCTGTCCAACCGAGGCCAGCCTGTCAATCAGGCCGGCCAGTCGGACAGCAAACCAAAAAAAAGACATCCTTATGTCAAAATCGTAAGGACATCCAGGGTTTCCCATCCGCAATTTGAATCCCCCCCCCCCCACCTTCTCGGCTCGGGGTCAAAATCATGCCCATGTCTCTCCCCTTCCCTCCACCACTTTCACTTCTCTCACTCTCCCCTCCATTTTTACTCCCCCCTCACTTTCTTTTTAACTCCATCTCCCTCTCCCTCTCCCCTCCCACTTCACTTCCAACTGTCTCTCTCCCACCTCCCCCTTCACATCTCTCCTTTTCTTTTCCTCCTTCACATTCATTTCTCTTTCCTTTCCTCCTCATCTGAGGTCTTGATTTCAATCATGGGACTCTGGGCAGTGCAAGTAGAGACCAGGCATCTTCCAGAGGAAGGGAAAGAAAAAACTATAGAACTGGAAAGTTTATTCTGCCAGCTTTCACATACTGGAAGGTAATTTCCTCTTCACCAGCAGCAGTAGCTGATGGCTACAGTCCTCTGGTTTTACTCACCAGCCAAGGTATAATGAGACATTTCTAAATCAAATGTGGAGAGCCCACCTTGAGATCACAGTAATTATTACTGGAATTTCCTGTTACCATATACATCCAATGAAGTACTTTTGAAGTGACTGCACTGTTGTAATGTAGGAAACACACCAGTCAATTTGCACAGAGCAAGATTCTACAAACAGCAATGAGATAATGACCAGATAATCTGTTTTAGTGATGTTGGTTGAGGGATAAATATTGAGCAGGGCACCAGGGAGTACTTCCCTGCTCCTCTTCAAATAGTGTCATGGGATCCTTTACGTCCACCTGTAAGGACAGATGGGGCCTTGGTTTAATGTCTCATCAGAAAGACTAAAACACTCCCTCAATACTGTACTGGAGTGTCAGTCTAGATTATGTACTCAAGTCTCTGGGGTGGGGCGAACCCAGAACCTTCTGACTCAGAGGCAAGGTAGCTACCATTGAGTCAAGGCATACACCTTAGTAACACGCTATTTTCCACTGTAATCCCGCTTAAACAGTGCTCTAGGTAAAGCTTTTTTGAATTTTAGATACAATTCAGATGTTCAGCTGGTAAGACATTATGTTACTCTGTGATTAACAATAAATTACAGGTCTTAGCCACCAGCAAAAAGTAATGGTTGTTCCGGGTTAGCGTCTGTCGGCTTATTGATGTAAATCAGTAAAATCAGATAGAGTCCAGGTCGCTAGCTCGGAGCATATAAATGCACCGTACAAGAAACCCATCTGTCATTATCCTGACAACCTGCCTTCTCTGTATTTTAGCAGATCCAATAAAAGGTTTCATCGAATCTATTATTTTGTTATCATGAGACACAATTGCCATATCTCATTAATGGTACCGCTAATTTAACAAACTGGCCTGATGAGAGAACACAAATCAACTCCAAACCACTTAATGTCATGACATCAACAAATCACGTGGATTAAATTATTTTATATGAGAAATTAAGAGCAGATTTTAAAGGTCAACCCTCCTATAAGATTACTCACCTCTATAGTTCATTTTGTTTGCATGCAGGTAAATGAAGCTGTTGATGTCAGAAACTGTAGATAGCTCATCTGTATTTTTTGAAGACTGGAGCCCCACCACTGGCGGCCATGCCTTCAGCTGTCGAGGCCCTGAGCTCTAGAATTCCCTCGCTAAACCTCTCCGCCTCTCACCTCCTTTAAGGCGCTCCTTAAAACCTACCTCTTTGACCAAGCTCCTGTGGCTCGGTATCAAATATTTGTCTGATAACGCTCCTGTGAAGCGTCATGGGATGTTTCACTACGTTAAAGGTGATATATAAATGCAAGCTGTTATTGTTGAGTAATCCTTTAACTGATGTAGTTGAGGGGGGGATACCTCATGAGTTGCTCTATACTGATGACAGCACTCTCAAAGTACACAAAGGAAAACCTCAAACTCATCACTCAGCAGTACCAAAAAAAGGGTCAACAGCCAGACTCTCAAAAACAAAGTTATGCACCAACCAGACCCTTTTGAAGAAGTATATCCCACCGATTGTTATTAATGGAACACAGTTAAACATGTTGAAGCAGTTTGGGGCAGCATCATCTTCAGTAATGGCATTATCATCCAAGAGGTGACCAGCTGCCTCATGAAAGTGAGTGCACTATTTTGGGCATCACAGGAAATGGACGTTTGATTAGCATGGAATAAAAATGCAGACCAAGCTGAAAATCTAACAAGGAGCCTCATCTCCACTTTATTCTATGGCTGCAAGTCTTACACCTTTTTTTTATTCGTTCGTGGGATGTGGGAGTCGCTGGCAAGGCCAGAATTTATTGCCCATCCCTAATTGCCCTCGAGAAGGGTGGTGGTGAGCTGCCTTCTTGAACCGCTGCAGTCCGTGTGGTGAAGGTTCTCCCACAGTGCTGTTAGGAAGGGAGTTCCACAACGATGAAGGAATGGCGATATATTTCCAAGTCGATGGTGTGTGACTTGGAGGGGAACGTGCAGGTGGTGTTGTTCCCATGTACCTGCTGCCCTTGTCCTTCCAGGTGGTAGAGGTCGCGGGTTTGGGAGGTGCTGTCGAAGAAGCCTTGGCGAGTTGCTGCAGTGCATCCTGTGGATGGTACACACTGTAGCCATTGAGCGCCGGTGGTGAAGGGAGTGAATGTTTAGGGTGGTGGATGGGATGCCAATCAAGCGGGCTGCTTTGTCCTGGATGGTGTTGAGCTTCTTGAGTGTTGTTGGAGCTGCACTCATCCAGGCAAGTGGAGAGTATTCCATCACAATCCTGACTTGTGCCTTGTAGATGCTGGAAAGGCTTTGGGGAGTCAGGAGGTGAGTCACTCGCCGCAGAATACCCAGCCTCTGACCTCCTCTTGTAGCCACAGTATTTATATGGTTGGTCCAGTTAAGTTTCTGGTCAATGGTGACCCCCAGGATGTTGATGGTGAGGGATTCGGCGATGGTAATGCCATTGAATGTCAAGGGGAGGTGGTTAGATTCTCTCTTGTTGGAGATGGTCATTGCCTGGCACTTGTCTGGCGCGAATGTTACTTGCCACTTATTAGCCCAAGCTTGGATGTTGTCCAGGTCTTGCAACATGCGGGCTCGGACTGCTTCATTATCTGAGGGGTTGTGAATGGAACTGAACACTGTGCAATCATCAGCGAACATCCCCATTTCTGAACTTATGATGGAGGGAAGGTCATTGATGAAGCAGCTGAAGATGGTTGGGCCTAGGACACTGCCCTGAGGAACTCCTGCAGCAATGTCCTGGGGCTGAGCTGATTGGCCTCCAACAACCACTACCATCTTCCTTTGTGCTAGGTATGACTCCAGCCACTGGAGAGTTTTCCCCGATTCCCATTGATTTCAATTTTACTCGGGCTCCTTGGTGCCACACTCGGTCAAATGCTGCCTTGATGTCAAGGGCAGTTACTCTCACCTCACCTCTGGAATTCAACTCTTTTGTCCATGTTTGGACCAAGGTTGTAATGAGGTCTGGAGCATAGTGGTCCTGTCGGAACCCAAACTGAGCATCGGTAAGCAGGTTATTGGTGAGTAAGTGCCGTTTGATAGCACTGTCGACGACACCTTCCATCACTTTGCTGATGATTGAGAGTAGACTGATGGGGCGGTAATTGGCCGGATTGGATTTGTCCTGCTTTTTGTGGACAGGACATACCTGGGTAATTTTCCACATTGTCGGGTAGATACCAGTGTTGTAGCTATACTGGAACAGCTTGGCTAGAGGTGCAGCTAGTTCTGGAGCACTACAGCCGAGATGTTGTCGGGGACCATAGCCTTTGTTGTATCCAGTGCACTCAGCCGTTTCTTGCTATCACGTGGAGTGAATCGAATTGGCTGAAGACTGGCTTCTGTGATGGTGGGGATATCGGGAGGCGGCCGAGATGGATGATCCACTCGGCACTTCTGGCTGAAGATGGCTGCAAACGCTTCAGCCTTGTCTTTTGCACTCACGTGCTGGACTCTGCCATCGTTGAGGATGGGGATGTTTACAGAACCTCCTCCTCCCGTTAGTTGTTTAATTGTCCACCACCATTCACACCTGCTATAGAAAGCATATTAAAGAACTTAACAAGTTCAAAATGTGGCAATCTCTGTGCTATCCTAATCAAGTGGCAGGATATATAACTCGACACTAGTTCTAGCACGGACATACATCACTGGGGTTGAGGTTAAATGCACAGAGGTCATGGCGAGAATGTATAAAGATCAGCTCCCAAAACAAAATCTTTTCAAGGCAGCCAGCACAAATGATTAAGGACACTCTCAAACAAATTATGATAATTATGAATTCTAGAAGACTGAGAATGCATGGCCTTGAAATTCCAACATTTGCAAAGAAGTGGCATACTTTGAAAGAACAAAGACTGACAGTTGTACATTAGAAGAGGCGACAGAAAAGAAGAAAGACTTGCATTTATATAACGCCTTTCATAACCTCAGAACATCCCAAAGTGCTTTACAGCCAATTAAGTACTTTTGAAGTGTAGTCACTGCAATTGCAATGTAGGAAATGCGACAGCAAACAGCAATGAGACAATGACCAGATAAGTGTGCTGTTTAACGATGTTGACTGAGGGAAATCATGATGTGGAGATGCCGGTGATGGACTGGGGTTGACAATTGTAAACAATTTTACAACACCAAGTTATAGTCCAGCAATTTTATTTTAAATTCACAAGCTTTCGGAGGCTTCCTCCTTCGTCAGGTAAATGTTTACCTGACGAAGGAGGAAGCCTCCGAAAGCTTGTGAATTTAAAATAAAATTGCTGGACTATAACTTGGTGTTGTAAAATTGTTTACGACTGAGGGAAACATACTGGCCAGGACACCCCTATTATTCTTCGAAATAGTGCCATGGGATCTTTTACCTCCATCTGAGAGGTTAACATCTCATCTAAAAGATGGCACCTCCGACAATGCAGCATTCCCTCAGTACTGCACTGAAGTGTCAGTCTGGATTATGCGCTCAAGTTTCTAGAGTGGGACTTGAACCCACAACCTTCTGACTCAGAGGTGAGAGTGAGCCACAGCTGACACCTCAACCTGTAAACCAGAAGCTCAATCTGTCAGTGATGATTACCAATGCAGCCAAGTTTTCTGTGCATGAATTACCTATGTTTGCCATGTGCATGCACGCATACAAAAATATGACCCGAATTGATTGTTGTCATTTTGATGAAAAAGTTAACATCACAATTAAGCAGCATAAACACTCTAGCACACTAAACTACTCAATGAACAAGATTTTGTTTTAAATTGCTAGTATTTGTTATTTTTGTATTAAGAAAATAAATTTGTGGAAAATTATATTCCATGACAGCAAAATTGAGTCTCATAAGTACTGTTTTGGACCTATGGTTCCCAATATTTTCCACCACTGGGGATTTTCCTTGCCTCATGTCTTTCATCTAATTGAAAGAGATTGATTGCCATGATTCGTTAGCAACTCCATTACTGTTGTATCATCCCACTACCAGGATGGTGAATGACACTAGATGGACTTTGGTCTTTCTTCTTCTAGCAATTCCTGTAATTATTTACAGCAGCTGCACACCAGTTTAACATATTTACATGGCACATTTTTTACTCTCAAAAAAAAATTTGGTGCATTTGGGATTAAAAAGTGAGGTTGGTGTAAAACTTCAATATTGCAATTTCCAGAGACAAGTGAAACTTGTACAATTTTTTGTCAAAAATGACAGACATATCCAAGAGTTACCATATCTACCTATGAAAAGACAGGAAGTGTCTACCATCAAAGCGTTCAGATCACTAACCCTTCGTGTGTAAGCAAGAGCCAACAGTGAGAGTTTTAAGTCGAAAAAACCCACAGGCTCAAAGAGTTCAGATCCCAAAGATGATTTCATTGTCAAATGAAAATTTATTTTTCAAGCACTTTTTATAAATCCAGGGGCTCGATTTTCAAATGGAGGCGGGGGGGCTGCAGGCGACATCGTTTGAAAGATTGGTTTATTCATTCATTTTTAAAACTTTGTGAAATGTTATTTTATTTCGTTTATTTTTGCCTGATCCGGCCCTTCAAACCAGGTGTGAATCGGAAGCCGTGGGAAAACCACCCAGGTAAGTTGAAAATCGTTGTAACTATCTACCATGTAACAATCAAAGTAACTTAAGTACCTAAATGAAGTACATTTGCTGCTTTAACTATCATCCCGCCGGCTTTAATCGCCGGAACCGCACACGCACACAGGTGCGTGTGTTAGACGCAGAAGTCGGCGGGTTGGAGCCGGGTTCCTTACCCGTGCGGGATTTTCCCAGCCCCCCCGCCCCAAACGCACCCACATTTTGATTTGAAAATCGAGACCCAGATGTCATCAGATGGTCCCAATTTCCACCCCCACCAATGATGGGTGATTAGCACTGACAACAGCAACACAAACTTTCAAGCAGCTCAGGGAGTACTCTTGCTCCAGCACCACCCACAAGCAGACAGATTCACTGAGGTAACATACCCCAGCAGGTGGCTGTTATAGTCTCGTACCAGTGGACATTCCCCTTCCATTTAGCCTTAGAATGTAACAATGAAGCTTTCCAGAAGTAGGGATTAGGAACATAGGAACAGGAGTAGGCCATTTAGCCCCCTGAGCCTGTTCCATCATTCAACGTGATCATGGCTGATCTGTGACCTAACTCCATATACCCACCTTAGCCCCCTATCCCTGAACACCTTTAGTTAAAAATCTATCAATCTCAGATTTAAAATTAACCATTGAGCTAGCATCAGCTGCCGTTTGTGGAAGAGTTTTCCAAACTTCTACCATCCTTTGCGTGTAGAAATGTTTCCTAATTTCAATCCTGAAAGTCCTGGCTCTAATTTTTAGGCTATGTCCCCTAGTCCTAGACTCCCCAACCAGCGGAAATAGTTTCTCTCTATCTATCCTATCAGTTCCCCTTAATATCTTGAAAACTTCGATCAAATCACCCCTTAATCTTCTAAATTCCAGGGAATACAACCCTGGTTTGTGTAATCTCTCCTCGTAATTTAACCCTTGGAGTCTAGGTTTCATTCTAGTTAATCTACGCTGCACCCCCTCCAAGGCCAATATATGCTTCCAGGAAATCCAGCTTCATTAATTAGGCACTTTTAAAGCCTAGTCATAAACAAACAGCTCCTTATACCATACTTTTCCTGCATTTATGTCAGTGAACTCCTTCTACGTGTCAGCATGACTTTACCCTTCAGAATCTAACAGAAGTCCGAGAATCACATATTCCCCCTTCGGTGAAGGGTAGGGTACGGAGGGTACAGTGTTATTCATAGAACTACATTACAACAACTTATATTTATACAGCACCTTTAACGTAGTAAAATGTCCTAGGGCATGGAATCTTCAGCCCAACTCGTTTATGCTGGTGTTTATACTCCACACAAGCCTCCTCCCACTCTAATTACCTCTACCCACCCTGTCTACATAGTCCTCTATTCCTTTTTTCATGTATGTATCACCCCTTAAATGCATCAATGCTATCTGCTTCAACCATCCCAAGTGGCAATGAGTTCCACATTCCTCGTCTAAAGAAAATCCTCCGAAATACTTTATTTGATCTGTTAGCGTCTATCTTAAATTTAAGCCCCCTTGTTCTGGACTCACCCACAAGTGGAAAAAGTTTCTACACACCCACACTAATGAAACCCTTCATAATTTTAAAGACCTCTATCAGGCCTCCTCTTAAGTCTTCTCTTTTCCAGAGAAAAGAACCACAGCCTGCTCAATCTTTCCTGATAGTTGCATGTTCTCAATTCTGATAACATCCTTGCAAATCTTTTCTCCAGTCCTTCAATGTCCTTTTTGTAGTAGGGAGACCAGAACTGCACACATTACTCCAATGTAGTCCAAACCAGGTTCTATATAAATTTAACATTACCTCCCTGCTTTTGTATTCTATTCCTCTAGAAATGAACCCCAGTACCTTGTTTACACTCTTTATAGTCTTACTTTTCACAATTTATGTATTGTTTTCCCTGATACCTTTGGTCCACTACTCCATTTAATTTCTTACCTTCCAAGGAATTGGCCTCCTTATTCTTCGCACCAAAATGAACCACACACTTCGCTATATTGAATTTAATTTGTCATTTATCTACCCACTCTACAATCCAGTTTATGTCTTCCTGTATTTAGTGCAGTTCTCCACATTATTAGCTATACCCCCAATTTGGTACCATCTGCAAATTTTGACACCGCACCTCCAATTTCCGAGTCCAAATCATTTATGTCTATGGTGAACAGCGGTCCCAGCACGGATCCCTGAGGCACACCACTTCTCACTATCTTCCAGACTGAGAAACTTCCCTTAACTTCTATTTCTTTTCTGTTTTGTAGCCAACTTTTAATCCATTCTGCTACCTGGCCCCTGACTCACCACACAGCCTGACCTTTATAATGAATCACTTATGTGGCACCTTATCAAAGACTTTCTGAAAGTACATGTATACCACATCCACTGTATTGTCCTTGTCAACTCTTTCCATTATTTTTCAAAGAATTCAATAAGGTTGGTTAAACATGACCTTCCTTTTAGAAATCCATGTTGACTATTTTTATTATATTCTCCATCTCTGGATATTTTGTTATCTGATCTTTTAGCAAAGATTCTAGTACCATTCCTACCACTGACAATAAGCTAACTGGTCTATAGTTCCCTGTGTTAGTTCTATCTCCCTTTTTGAAGATAGAAATTGCATTTGCTGTTTGCCAGTCCTCTGGCACAATTTCTTTTTCTATTGAATTTTGATATATGGATACTAGCGTCTCTGCTATTGCCTCCATAGTTTCTTTGGGTATCCATGAGTGCAGTCCACCAGGACCCGGGTTTTCTTCCTCCTTACATTTGGGCTAGTATCCCCTTTCTTTCTACCTTAATTGTTATCCTCCCCATCACTAAGACCGCCTACTTCCACCTCCGTAACATCGCCGTCTCCACCCGCGCCTGAGCTCTTCGACTGCTAAAACCCTCTTCATGCCTGTTACCTCTAGACTATTCCAATGCTTTCCTGGCTGGCCTCCCACCTTGTACTGCCATAAACATGAGCTCATCCAAAACTCTGCTACCCACATCCTAACTCACACCATTCCGTTTATCCATCACCCCTGTGCTCACTGACCTACAGCGGCTCCCGGTCCAGCAACGCGTCGATTTTAAAATTCTCATCCTTGTTTTCAAACTCCTCCATGGCCTCGCCCCTCCCCACCTCTAACCTCCTTCAGCCCTACAATCCCCCAACATCTCTGCGCTCCTCCAATTCTGGCCTCCTGCGCATCCCCGATTTTCATTGCTCCACCATTGGCGGCCATGCCTTCAGCTGCCTAGGCCCCAAGCTCTGGAATTCCCTCCCTAAACCTCTCCGCCTCTCTACCTCCCTCTCCTCCTTTAAGTTGCTTTTTAAAACCTACCTCTTTGACCAAGCTATTGGTCACCTGTCCGAACATCTCCTTATCTGGTTCGGTGTCAAATTTTGTTTGATAACACTCCTGTGAAGCACCTTAGGATGTTTTACTATGTCAAAGGTGCTATATAAATGCAAGAAGTTGTTCTTGTTGTGATATCCCTCTTGACTTCTTCTACCGGCGACATTTCCTCTTTAGTAGCTGCTTCAGTGAAAACTGAGACAAAGAATCTATTCAGTATCCCTGCTATTTCATTATCATCTCCTGTGAATTTATCTTGCTCATCTCTTAGTGGTGCTACACCTATCTTAATTCTCCTTTTGTTACTTATGTGCCTATAGAATACGTTACTATTTAATATTCTTTGATATTTTCATTTCATATTTCCTGTTTGCCTTGCTAATTGTCTTTTTTAACCTCTTTCTTAATCTCATCATATTCGCTTTTGTCATTCTCACCTTTATTGTTAATGGTGAGAATGACAAAAGTGATGTTGGTTGAGAGATAAATGTTGGCCAGAACACCGGGAGAGCTCCCTTGCTCATCTTTCAATTTGCCGTGGGATCTCTTATGTCCACCTGAGAGGGCAGGTGGGGCCTTAGTTTAATCATGTTTTATCTTTCCCTAATGGCATGTTCATGACAGACTTTGGCTACAATGCTTTTAGGAGTTACTACATGATGGCATCCTCATTGAAATGCTGACTGTAAGAATTATGGGTAAATAACACGAGATGATCAGAAATGGTTAAAACTGCGTGCTTGCAGATCCTATCTTTGATTACAATGAGACTCCTGAGCGAAATCATAGTTCAGGAAGAGCAAAGATATAAAGCAAAGGTTGCTGAGATGACATTGGAACAGAAAGGTAACATTAGAATATGGAGATAATATTGGAACTCATTAAAACTCAGCAAGAATTAAACAATGTACTAGTTAAGGATACTTGTTTGCCAAAACTGTAAAACTCAGGAATAGAAAGTAAAACTCAGTTAGGAACTTTAGCTACCTTCAAGAGAGGTACTGTAAATGGCCTCAACAAGCCTTATTGAATTCTTTGAAGTAACAGAAAAAGTAGACAAGACTAATGGAGTAGATGTAATCTCTTTGGATTTTCAAAACACCTTTGACAAGGTACCGTATTGTAGACTCATGACTAAAGTCAAAGCATATGGAGTCAGGGGACAGGTGGCAGAATGGATAGCAAGCTGGCTACAAAACTGAAAACAGAGTAGGAGTTAAGGGTAGCTACTCAGACCGGCAAAAGGTGCGATCGGTGCTGGGACCACTATTGCTCACAATTCACATTAACGGTTTGAACTATAGGAAGTAAAACTTCAAAATTTGTGGATGACACCAAATTGGGGGTGTAGTTAATACAAAAGATGAGTCAAAATGCAAGAAGGCATTAATAAACCCGGAGAATGAGTGTGTAATTTGCAAATGAATTTCAATATAGATGTGTGAGGTGGTGCATTTTGGTAGGAAGAATAAGGAGGCCACAAACTGCTTGAATAATAAGTCTAAATGGAGTAGAGGAGCAAAGGGATCTCAGGGTACAGATACACAAATCGCTAAAAGTGGCATCACAGGTTAATAAGGCCATAATAAAGGCAAACCAAGCACTGGGGGTCATTTCTAGAGGGATAGAATTGAAAAGCAGAGAAGTTATGTTAAACTTGTATAGCACCTTGTTTAGAACACACTTGGAAAACTTTGCACAGTTCTGGTCTCCATATTATAGAAAGGATATAGGGGCATTGGAGAAGATGCAAAATAGATTCACAAGGATGATACCAGAACTGAGAGGTTATAAATTATCAGGAAAGGCTGAACAGGCTGGGGCACTTTTCTCTAGAAAAGAGAAGGCCGAGGGGTGACCTCATAGAGGCCTTTAAAATAATGATTATGGTGATTAACAAAAGAACCAAAGGCGACATGAGAAAAAACTTTTTACACAGCGAGTAGTTATGATCTGGAATGCACTGCCTGAAAAGGTGGTGGAAGCAGATTCAATCGTGGCTTTCAGAAAGGAATCATATAAATACTTGAAGGGAAAAAAATTTGCAGGTCTATGGGGAAAGAGCAGGGGAGTGGGACTAACTGTATTGCTCGTACAAAGAGCCGCCACGGGCTCGATGGGCCAAAAGGCCTCCTTCTGTGCTGTAACCATTCTAGACAATCGTTCACGATTCCTGCAAAGTTCTTTACAAGGGAGTCTTCAAGGCGTATGGCTGACATGTACTGTTCCGCATGTGGTCTTAAGATGAATACTTTTCAATTTGTACACTTATATTTTCATGCCAATCCTGACCGTACCCTGTTCCCCTCCAGCTAATTGGCTTTCTCTGCTGCTCTGCAACCCCAGTGCTCTCACTCTACGTGCTCCTGAGCTCTCCGGGCCACAGACTGCACGTCGCAGTACCTGAATGAGAATTTCATATTGGGGGGGGGGGGGGGGGAAGAGACCAGAGAGCGAGCAAGGGGAAGGGGGCAGAGAGCAAGCAAGGGGAAGGGGGCAGAGAGAGAACAAGAGGAGGATGAGAGAGCTGGGGGAAGGGGGCAGAGAGCGAGAGCAAGAGGGGGAGGCAGAGAAAGGGCAGAGTGCGAGGGGGGGGGACAGAGTAAGGGGGAAGAGAATAACGGGGTGTGAGAGTGAGTGATAGAGAAGGAGGGAGACAGAGGGGAGAGAGTGGAGAGAATGAGAAAAAGCTCAAAAGTAGGTGCAAATGAACCAACATGAAGAAAACACACGCAACTAAGGCAGAATTAGTTTCCTACGAATTATCATGAGTATTGTCACAGGACATCCAATAGTATTTATTTGAAGAATGAATGCCATTTTTGATTGCCCGCTATAAATTTCGTATGATCCATTAGAGTGAGAAATCCAAACAACACTCCTTTAATGAAGTATCTTGCAAATTGAGATCTTTACAATTCCAAATACTGCATCTTGATGCTGTTAAAGCATGTAAACGGTTTGGTTTGTGACGAGAAATCTACTTGGGCAGCTGCAGTATAACCATGTTTATTTTCTATAATTCAGGGTGAAAATAGGAACAGAGGACATAAATTTACATGATTAAAAAGTAAATTTGAAACAAAGATATTAAGGAGAAATTCTTTAATCAGAGTTAATTGTTTAGAATCTGCCAGACAGGGTAACAGAGGTGGAGTGGTCTTACCGTGCCCTTGACTTTTACGTTTGTTCTTAGATCATTATTATTAGAGATGGGGTTCTTATTTATAATTTACTCCTCAGTTATAACGTTCTTAAACATTGAAAATCAGGTGTCATAGATATATTAAGTATACAGCATATGCAACAGTACTTAAACATACACCTAAAAGGTAGTACTTACAACCAGACCTAATGATGCCTGGTTGGGGATTCAAAAGTGTTTCAGTTCTGAGCTCATTATCTTAGGCCTTTACAAATCCAAATACTTATTACAAACAGCCAATTTTAATACATTTCTCTTACTCCCTTCTACATGACAATCCACACAATTCTGCATCCATGTAAGGAGAATTTAATTGACTTATGTCTTATCAGTAACTTTAGTTTTCCTTACTTAACGTGCTCTTTTTTCCATAGACTGGCACAACTCCCTTACTTTGTTATCTTATCGAAAGCTGCACTCATTACATACAATTGCTATTCTACCAAGTGAAACTTTTAATTGTAAGTCTGTAATTGATTCAGTACCCTTCCTACCAGCCAATCCCTGCTTCTACAGAAACCCCAATTCAAAAGGATGATGTATACCCAGATGTTTTCCTTTGCAGAACTAAATGTTTTCCCACACGATTATCAAATGATTCAATGACAGTCTTTAATTAAACCTCATTACTTCATCCTGAAACTGACCATTGTTGCAGAGTCAGTCCTGGCCCAATAGTCCAGTGCTACTTTAAACTGACTTAATCTTCACTGCTTAACAGGCAACGGCTAAAGGTTGCTACAATATGAAGAGAAATCAATCGTAGTACAACATTAGTAGACTTCAGAATAGTCTGATGAACCCTTCCCTTACAATAGCAACAAGATGGCAAGAACTTAGGCTGCAGGGAAAAATTACCTGACTAAAATAGTAACTCAATTGGTGCAACTTTCATAAAAGGGACAGCTTTTCCCCCCATAGGATTATAGCAATTCTTATTTACACCTGAAGGTTGAACAAATGAGGCAAAGTTGATTCTATTCATAAAGATTTAAATGAATAATATAACATTTATAAAAAGTGCTTGCATTAGTTGCAGCTTTAGCGTAACAGAAAATGACCAATTAAAGTCATTACATTTGCATTAAACACCTATTATATTAATTTAGCAAAATTCCTCATTATGAACTGACAGTTTCATCTTCCAGTCAGCAGTGCATACCTCACCTGTATGCTGTCCACACAAGAGAGGGACATTTGAGAATAATGAAAGAGAGACTAGATTTTTGCTGACATTTCACTGTAGAAAGAGTTGTAACATAATGAAATAAATCCTTGAGATTGCTTCTGCTGATACCACATGGTACATATGGGAGCCTAATAAATCCTTACATTTTATACATACATTACAAATAGCACAGCTTGAACAATTTCAGAAGGCAATAATCTATCTCGGGATTGTGGTACTATTAATTAGTCGCTTGACCTTTCTTCTTACAATTCAGGATATCACCTCAGGTCTCTTTGAAGCTACATATTCCGTAAAACAAATAATTAAAAACAAATTCACAGTACACTACTGGTGTCTGCTTCTAGATGTTAGGTAGGCTTTAGATAGCCAAGAATTTATAAAAGTATTGACATGGAAAGGAGGTACTGGAGATGAACATAGAAAATGTACAGCATATTTCTTTCAATATTAAAGCAGTTAAAAAGTGATTAGAGAATAAGTTAAACTCTAAATAAAAGTGATGATATAATTGAAGGTGAAAAGAAAACAGTAGATTACTTAATGATTATTTTCTCAAACTATTCACTAGAGAAGAAAATACTGACTCCCTATATAATTATCATAGTACAACAAATATCCTGGAAGATTTTGAAATCAGTGTGGGGGTGGTATTTGATAAGTTCAAGGGGCTGAAGACTAACACATTTCTAGGGCCAGAGGTGATATTTTAGATTGCTCAGGTAGAGCGCAGAGGAAATTTGTGATGCAGTTACGAAAGATTCACTGAGTACTGGAAAGGTTGTGCAATATTGAAAGCAAGCAAATGCTGTACCTACGTTTACAAAAAAGACACAAATCTGACCCAAATACTTACACACAATTAACCTTACATCAGGAGCAGGAAAATAATGAAAAACAAATGAAGAAGTAGGCTAGGGGAATGGCTATGTAGCAGTGACTTAATAAGAAACTGCCAATGTGGATTAAGAAGCAAAAGGTAACAATATACAAATCTTCTCAAGTGCTTTGAGGATGCTACAAATGAAGTAAATAGTACCAGTCTCTTTGATATTGCTTGTTTGGACTTTTTGAAAGCTTCTGTTGGGGTCCCATAGAAATACATGTAATTAAACTAAAAACCATGGGAATCAAAGGCAAATCCAGGGCTGGGACCAATGTCCTCGCAGGGAGGTTAACTTGTACTGTGGGGGAGGGTTTAAACTAATTTGGCTGTGGGAGGGGCATCAGAATGAAACAAGAGAGGAGAAACAAGGTGCACAAAGGACTGGGAGAGTCAAACAGCATTAGAATAAAGTGTGGTTCAGAAATAGGAGAGAACAGACAGGGGTAAATGGGAGGCAGACCAGGATGGGTTTGGAATGCATGTGCGTAAATGCACAGAGCATGGTAAATAATGTGGTGAGGTGCAGGCATAAATTGCCACATGGAATTATGATATAGTGGCAACAACGGAGACCTGGCTCAAACAAGGGAGGATTTGGGAACTTAATATTCCTAGCTACAAGATATTCTGGAAAAATAGGGAAGGAAAAAAACAGAAGGGGGTGGCAGTACTGATTAAAGATACAGTTACAGCACTGGAAAGGGATGATGTACTTGAGGGTTCAAAGGCAGAACCTATTTGGTTAGAATTAAGGAACAACAGAGGAGCTATTACGCTGCTGGGACTATACTATAGGCACCAAATTGTGGGAAAGAGATAGAGGAGCAAATTTCAGAAAGATACAAGGGCTAGATTAGTGAGAATGGGGACTTCAATTATCCTAATATAGACTGAGAAAATGAGAGTTAAGGGCAAAGAGGGGGGGAAATTCCTGAAACGTGTACAAGAGAACTTTCTTGATCAGTATGTTTCCGAGGAAGGAAGCAGTGTTGGATCTGGTTCTGGGGAATGAAGTGGGGCAAGTGGAGCATGTTTCAGTGGGGGAGCATTTGGGAAAAAGTGATCACAATACCATTAGGGTTAGAGTAGTTATGGAAAAGGACAAGGAATAATTAAACTTGAAAATACTCAACTGGAGGAGAACTAATTTCAGTGAATTGAAAGGGGACCTGGCCCAGGTGGATTAGAATCAAAAATTAGCAGGTAAAATAGTCAATGAGCACAGGGATGTCTTCAAAGAGGACATGGTACAGGTACAGACAATATACATTCCCACGAGAAGGAAAGGAAGGAAGGGCATCCAAAGCTAGAGCTCCCTGGATGACCACATCGAGTTACATCGGAAGTACAGCACAGAAACAGGCCATTCGGACCAACTGATCTATGCCAGCGTTTATGCTCCACAGAACCTCCTCCCTCCCTACTTCATCTAACTCTATCAGGATACCCTTCCATTCCTCTCTCCCTCATGTGTTATCGAGCTTCCCCTTAAATGCATCTATGCTATTTGCCTCAACTACTTCTTGTTCCACCTCCTTACCACTCTTTGGGTAAAGAAGTATCTACTGAGTTCCCTACTAGGTTTATTAGCGACTATTTTATATTTATGACCTCGAATTTTGGACTCCCCCAAAAGTGGACACATTTTCTCTGTGTCTACCCTATCAAACCCTTTCATTATCTTAAAAACCTCTATCAGGTCACCCCTGAGCCTCCTCTTTTCTAGAGAAAAGAGCCCCAGCCTGTTCAGCCCTTCCTGATAATGATATTCTCTCAGTTCTGGTATCATCTTGGTGAATCTTTTTTGTATCCTCTCCAATGCCTCTATATCCTTTCTATAATATGGAGACCAGAACTGTGCACAATACTCCACTGTGGTCTAACGAAGGTTCTATCCAAGTTTAAGATAACTTCCTTGCTTTTCTATTCTACTCCTCTAAAAATGAACCCTGGTGCTTGATTTGCTTTTTTTTTTAAAAACGGCCTTACTAACCTGCATTGCTACTTTTAGTGATTTGTGTACCCGTGTCTCTATTCCATTGAGACGCTTATTATCCAAGCAGTATGTGGCCTCCTTATTCTTCCTACCAAAATGCACCACCTCACACTTATCTATTGAAATCCATTTGCCAATTACATGCCCATTCTGCAAGTTTATTAACGTCCTCTTGCATTTTGATGCATTCTTCCTTTGTATTAACTATAACCTCCAATTTGGTGTCGTCCGCTAATTTTGAAATAGTACTTCCAATTCCCAAGTCCAAATCTTTAATGAAAATTGTGAACAGTGGTCCCAGCACAAATCCCTGTAGAGCACCACTTTCCACCTTTTGCCATTCAGAGTAGCTACCCTTAACCCCTACTCTGTTTTCTGTTTTGGAGCCAGCCTGCTAGCTATCCCCTGACTCCACATGTTCAGACCTTAGTCATGAGTCTAAAATGCGGTACCTTATCGAAGGCCTTTTGAAAATCCAATATATTGCATCTACTGCATTATCCTTCTTCAAAGAATTCAATAAGGTTGGTCAAACATGACTTTCCCTTCTGAAATCCGTGCGGACTACTCTATTATATTTTCATTCTATAAATGTCTTTCTATTACATCCTTGAGTTAAGATTCCATTATCTTTCCTACCACCGACATTAAGCTAACTGGTCTATAGTTCCCTGGACTTATTCTATCGCCCTTTTTAAAAAAGGAATAACATTAGCTGTCCGCCAGTCCTCTGGCACTACTCCCGACTCTAGTGAATTTTTTTTCACACACACACACACACACACACACACACACACACACACACACACACACAAATAGTGCCTCTGCTATCTCCTCCCTAACATTTTAATATTCACTGATGCAATCTATCTGGACCAGGGGTCTTATCCTCCCTAATTTTGATTAGTTTATTATATTCCCCCCTTTCTATCTTAAACGTTTTAATATATTTTTTGATCTCCTCTAATGTCCTGCCTTGTTAGTCTCCCTGGTAAATAGGGAGGTAAAGTAACTGTTCAATAGATCTGCCATTTCGCTGTCATTACCTGTGAGTTTATCTTGTGCATCCCTTAGTGGCCTATCCCTAGTCAGATTTTTCTTTTGTTATTCATGCATCTGTAGAATACATTACTATTTCTTTTTATATTCCTTGATAATTTAATTTCGTAGTTCCTCTTTGCTATCCTAATTGTATTATGACTTCATTCCTAACCTCTTCACATTCCCTTTTGTCATCCTCTCCTTTATTGTCTATATACTTAGAGTATGACTAAAGATATGGAGATTAAAATGAAACAGAAAAAGGAGGCATATGATAAATGTCATGCATAATACAGTAGAGAACCAAGCTGCATTGAGAAAGTACAGAGGAGAACTGAAAAAGAAAATATGAGGGCCAAAGAGAGTGTATGAGAATAGATTAGCAGGTAACATAAAAGGGAACCCAGAAGTCTTTTATAAATATATAAATAGTAAACGGGTAGTCAAAGGAAGGGTGGGGTTGATTAGAAACCAAAAGGTGGTGATCTTGTCGAGGAAGTGGGCATAGCTGAGGCACGAAATCAGTACTTTGCATCTGTCTTCACTAAAGAAGAGGATACTGCCAATGTCACAGTAAAGGAGGAAGTAGAGAAATTGGACAGGATAAAAATAGATAAAGAGGAGGTACTCAAAAGGTTGGAAGCGCTCATGGTAGAAAAGTCACCCGGTTCGGATGGATGCATCCTAGATTGCTGAGGAAAGTAAGGGTGGAGATAGTGGAGGTTCTGGTCACAATCTTCCTATCCTCCTTAGATATGGGATACAGAGGACTGGAGGATTGCAAATGTTACACCCCTGTTCAAAAAAGGGGAGAGGCATAAACCCGGCAAATATAGGCCAGTCAGCCTAACATTGGTGGTAGGGAACTTCTAGGGACAATATTCTGCGACAAAATTAGTTGTCACTTGGAAAAAATATGGGTGAATAAATGAGAGCAAGCAAGGAATTGTTAAAGGCAAGTTATGTTTGATGAACTTGATTGAGTTCCTTGATGAAGTAACAGAAAGGGTTGATGAAGGTAGTGCAGTTGATGTGTAAATGGACTTTCAAAAGGGGTTTGATAAAGTACCACATAATAGACTTGTTAGCAAAACTGAAGCCCATACGGTTAAAGGGGCAGTGGCAGCGTGGATAGTAACTTGGCTAAGAGACAGAAAGCAGAGAGTAGTGGCAAACAGTTGTTTTCCAGACTGGAGGGAAGTATACAGTGGTATCCTCCAGGGGTCGGTATTAGGAACACTGTTCTTTTTGATATATATTAATGACTTGGGCTTGGGTATACATGACATAATTTCAAAGTTTGCAGATGACACAAAACTCGGAAATGTAGTAAACAATGTGGAGGATAGTAACAGAATTCAGGAGGACATGGACAGACGGTGAAATGAGCAGACGCATGGCAGATGCAATTTAATGCAGAGAAGTGTGAAGTGATGCATTTTGGTAGGAAGAACGAGGAGAGGCAATATAAACTAAATGGTACAATTTTAAAAGGGGCGTAGGAACAGAGAGATGTGGTGCTGTACGTACATAAATCTTTGAAGGTGGCAGAACAAGTTGAGTAGGCTGTTAAAAAAAACATACGGGATCCTTGGCTTTATAAACAGAAGCATAGAGTACAAAAGCAAGGAAGTTATGGTAAATCTTTATAAATCACTGGTTAGTCCCCAGCTGGAGTACTGTGTCCAAATATGGGCACCCCACTTTAGGAAGGATGTCCTTAGAGAGGGTGCAGAGGAGATTTACTGGAATTGTACCAGGGATGCAGGACTTCAGTTACGTGGAGAGACTGGAGAAGCTAGGGTCGTTGTCCTTACAGCAGAGAAGGGGAGATTTAACAGAGGTGCTCAAAATCATGAAGGGTTTTGATGAGAATAAATAAGGAGAAACTGTTTCCTGTAGCAGAAGGGTCGGTAACCAGAGGACACAGATTTAAAGTAATTGGCAAAAGAACCAGGGGCGAGGTGAGGGGAAATTTTTTTATGCAGCAAGTTGTTGTGATCTGGAGTGCACTGCCAAAGGGTGGTGGATGCAGATTTAATAATACCGTTCAAAAGGGAACTGGATAAATACTTGAAGGGAGAAAAATTGCAGGGTTATGGGAAAAGGGCAGGGGAGTGGGACTAATTGGATAGCTCTTCCAAAGAGCCAGCACAGGCACGATGGGCCGAATGGCCTCCTTCTGTGCTCTATAATTCTATGAAAACCTGGGACTGGATAAATTGTATAAAAAAGTATGAAACATAGGAGCACTAGTGAGTGGTGGAGAGTATGGTTGTAGAATGGAATATTGCAGCGAACATTACTTGGACCTCTGCTGTTTCTTATCTACATAAAAAATTTGCATTTACATAGCAGCTTTAACATAGAAAAATGTCCCATAATTGACCTATTTGCAGAAATCAATTGTAAGCTTATTAAATTTATAAACAAAACCCACGAGAGCAGCATAGAGAGAGGATGCAATTAACGTTCAGTTAGCTAACAGGGCTAAAAAGCAAATGAAAATTAAATCTGACAAAATCAAAATTATTGTATAATGGGCAAAAAAATAAGCAAAGTAAATATACAATATAAGGAATAGAATTAGCACAGGGAGACTGAGAAAGGAACCTAGAAGTGACAAAAGATTCTTCAATTTCAATACTGAGAAAATTTGGAGAAACTAAAAATATAAATAGAATGTTGGGATACGTAACAGTTACATGTCTAAGAGGTTATACAGAAGCTTTATAATACACTAGTCAAACAACACCTGGAATACTGTGTACAATTTTGTTCATCACACTTCCAAAGGGACGATTTACATTAGAGTCCAGAGAAGAATAAAAAGAATAATCCCAAGTATAAAGGGGATGGGGGATAGATTAACAGAACCTTACCCCTCGCCATAAATAGACCAGAAGCTTAAAAGGGGACATCATTGATGTATAGCTGTATAACAATAAAAAATCGTTGTTTGCTGCTTACAACCTAATTTTATTTCCTGTGTCATAATTTTGAGTCACATTTAAAGTCAACATTTAAGATTGAAAATCACTATGCAAACTATTTATCACTATTTAAAATAGGAAAGCCCTATCTTAACATTTTCTATGTAAATACATCACCATCATGGCTTGTTGGTGAACCAACTGAATCACTAAAAATGTTTATTTTTAAATATTTTCACGGGACATTAGAAATATCTGTGATGGAGGAAATAATGTCCAAAATAAGAACTTAAACAAAATAAAAAAATAGACAATTACCTATTTCACAATAACATGATTAAACTTACCCATTTTATTGTCTTCTGCATCTTTTGATACCTTCAATTAAAGTTTTTATTTCAAGGTCTCAGCCTCTCTCTAAAGCCTGGGCTTTGACTGGATATTTTTTACTTCAACAGTTAGAAAGTGCTTTCAACCACATATGTGCAGCATGCAATCTGTGCAGCAACAAGAGTTGAAGGGTAAAGGTTGTGCCCCCTCATCCTGAATTTCTTTGCTTTTTCCAGAAAATTTTAAAATAAATTTGAGATTTATTTCTCAAAGCTTTATTGATTACATTTATTAAGACTGTTGTTTAGTGTTATGAACTGCTCAGATAGACAATGTCTGTAAGAGATATGGTAGTGTAGTGGTTATGTTACTGGGCTAGTAATCCAGAGGCCTGGACCAATAATAACCAGGGTTGGTCACCTGGCTTGATGAATATGGAGGAGTGAGGGATATGCCAAGCCATGAGGTTACAGATTGTGGTGGTATACAATTCTGCTGCTGCTGATGGCCCACAGCACCTCATGGATACCCAGTTTTGAACTGCTAGATCTATTATCACACTTAGCACGGTGGTGGTGCCACACGACACAATGGAGAGTGTCCTATGTGTGAAGATAGAATTTTGTCTCCATAAAGACTGTGTGGCGGTTACTCCTACCAACGCTATGATGGACAGACGCATCTGCAACAGGTAGACTGGTGAGGACAAGGTCAAGTAATTGTTGTTTCTCTCACCACCTGCCGCAAGCCCAATCCGACAGCCAGGTCTTTCAGGATTCGGCCAACACCGATCCACTCTTTGTGATAGACATTGAAGTCGCCCACCCAGGGTATAATTTGTGCCCTTGCTACCTTCAGTGCATCCTCCAAATAGTATTCAACATGGTGGAGCACTGATTAATCAGCTGAATGAGGGTGATATATGGCAATCAGCAGGATTGTTGCAAACTTGCCCGTGTTTGACCCGAAGCCATGAGATTTCATGGTGTCTGGAGTCAATGTTAAGGCCTCTCAGGGCCAGTCCCACCTGACCATATACCACAGTGCCCTCACCTCTGGTGAGTCTGCCCTGCCGGTGGGGCAGTGAATGTGAATTCAAATTCTCAAACTACCATAGTGGGATTTGAACTCACATTATGTGAGGCTGTTCGCTGGTGATTGCACAGTGTTCAGCTCCATTTGCAATTCCTCAGATAACGAAGCAGTCCATGCCCACCTGCAGCAAGACTTGAACTGATAAGTGGAAAGTAACTTTCGCACCACTCAAGTGCCAGGCAATGACCATCTCCAACACGAGAGAGCCTAACCTCCTCCCCTTGATACTCAATGGCATTATCATCACCGAATCCCTCAGCATCAACATCCTGGGGGTTACCACTGACCAGAAACTCAATTGGACCAGCCACATAAATGCCATGGCTACTAGAGAAGGTCAGAAACTGGGTATTCTATGGTGAGTGGTTCACCTCCTGACACCTCAAAGCTTCTCCACCACCTACAAAACATAAGTCAGGAGTGCAATAGAATACTCTCCACTTGCCTGGATGGGTGCAGCTACAACAACAATCAAGAAGCTCGCCATTATCCAGAACAAAACAGTCCACTTGATCGGCACCCCATCCCCCAGCTTAAACACCCAATCCCTACACCACCGGCACACCAAGCTGCAGTGTGTACTATCTACTGGATGCTCCACAGTAACTCACCAAGGCTTCTTCGGCAGCACCTCCAAAACCCACGACTTCCACCACTCAGAAGGACAAGGGCAACAGTTGCATGGGAACACCATCACGTTCAAGTCACATATCATCCCCACTGGGACATGCAGTCGAACTTATCTATAATAAACACCATAGTGACCAGCAGAAAAGATTGTTATATCACGGTGTTCACTATAGTAGGGTTTGCTGATTTGCTGCATCAGAAAAATGAAGAAATTACGTATTTGAATTGAACATCATTTTATCCTGTTTAAAAAAAAACTTGCATTTCTACAGTGCCTTTCACAACCTCAATGTCCCAAAACGCTTTACAGCCAACAAAGTACTGCTATTGAAATGTAGAAAAATGTTTTAAAAAATAGCACAGATTGCTTCATATTATTCGTGCTTCTTTCAATGCATGCTATTTCTATCGTTAACCAGTCCAGGTAATGACTGTGTGAAGTTTCGCAGATGTGCAATTGGCCTTTCTGAACTCATCCAGTGAAGGGATAACTGGTTCTGTGCTTTCCATGTTCTTTTCACCAGAAGTTTCCTCATCCTCTCCTCAACTCAATGTCACTGAAATCAACATTGCTCATAGTTGCTCTTTTAAGGAGTTAGTTTTCTTCAAATTCAACTTCCTGTAATTTTGTATATTGCCAATCCTTCAGCATCAGGGTTCAAATCCTGGAACTTCCTACCAAACAGCATTGTTGAAGTACCTTCACCACAAGGACTGCAGCAGTGCAAGAAGGCGGCTCACCACCACCTCAAGAGCACCTAGGGATGGGCAATAAACCGGCAAAGCCATATCCCGAGAATAAAAAAAAAGGCAGGACAAATCCAATCCTGCCAATTACTTCCCTATTGGCCTACTCTCAATCATAAGCAAAGTAATGGAAGAAATAGTCAATAGTACTATCAAGCGGCACTTACTCACCAATAACCCGCTCGCGATTAGCAGTACATGTAATTGTGGTTTCTTTGTTGATGTTTATCAAAGAAAACAAAGATTGCCTCAGAGTTTTTTCCGTCTCTGTGAAAAATCTTGTAATGGTTCCTATGTTAAAGGTGATATAAATGCAAGTTGTTCTTGTTATTAAAAAGGGTGAACAACTTTGTATATGGGATGTTTTTGTCCTTCTCATTTTTGTTTCGCTTTTGAATCTGGGTATAAACCCCTCCTCCTCCCCACCCCCCGACACAAAACAGACTATCTTCCCCGAAATGCAGAATAAAGGTAGCATTTTTGGAATCATGCCAAAACAATGTTAGTGCTTTTTCAAGCCATCCAATGAAGTCACCAAAAAGAAACTTCCAGGTCAAGGGAATGTAGAAAGCTTTGCCTGAAATCTGCAACTTTCAGAATGTCAAGGAGTATGACTTAGTACCAGGGAAACAAAGAAATCAGAGCTCTTGGGTATGACTCTATAACCTCCAAGAGTGCTATATGGTCCATTCTCGCTTTGAATGGTACAAGGATGTGACTCAACAATTTGGTGCTGGAACTGCATCCAGGCTGAAAGGGACAAGTGGAGATCAAGTATCTGTGGAACCTACAGCCGAGAAGGAAAACCCTATGTTGATTGATACCGAGTCTTCCTTCACAGAGAATCTGTTTCCTTCAAAATCCAAAAGTTTTGATGGGTACAATTCACTGGTCAATAATTACTTTTCTTCAGATGGTGCCATAGATTTCTTTCTGCAGCAGCAGGAATGAAGGACTTCTTGGCAACACTGTCCCAATGCCAAGTCAAAGAATTCAATCAGTACATTAACGTAACATTTCAGGCTAACAAAATCATGAATAGAGTTTCCTCCCAAAAACAGGTGTACAAAATTATGAGGGCCGAGACAGAGTGGATAGGAAGGACCTATTTCCCTTAGCGGAGGGGTCAACAACCAGGGGGCATAGATTTAAAGTGATTGGTAGAAAGATCAGAGCAGAAATTAGGAAAATGTTTTCACCCAGAGAGTGGTGGGGGTCTCGAACTCACTGCCTGAGGGGGTGGTAGTGGAAGAAACCCTCAACTCATTTAAAAAATACCTGGATACGCACCTGAAGAGCCGTGACCTGCAGGGCTACGGACCAAATGCAGGAAAGTGGGATTAGGCTGGGTGGCTCATTTCTCAGCCGGTGCGGACACGATGGGCCGAATGGCCTCCTTCTGTGCCGTAAATTTTCTATGATTCTACAGAAGGTAGCTTGTCACCCAGGTCTGCCAGCCCAAACTTCTATTCCATGACTAACTGCTAGTACTCAGCATCTCCACTGGCATAAAACTGCAAAAGTGCAGGAAATTAATAATAACGAAGTTGCTCTTCAAGAGTCTGGGATGGTAATGCTTTTGGAATAGATATTGAAGCATCAGGAAACAATGTTTACATCAATCAGCAAGTCACCAAGTGTTAGCAATGGGCATTACATCAACAACCACAGTGTTACCAATTCTGCTTAGTGAAATGCAATTACAACCACCGCTGTAACTAATGAAAATTATGCAAAGGTAAAGCTGGTATATCACTAAGTCAGAGTGACAGAAGGTGAGCTACCATCAATGCAATGTCTGAATCTAAAAGGAGAAAGGAGCATTTTTGTGCGAAACCTTTGAGGGAGTAGCAGGGCCACACATTGACCTTCATTGCTTTGCTGATACAGAGGATTCTATTAAGTTCTTGATATTACAATGGACAATACGAGTCATACAAAGCAAACAGGGAAAGGGGGTAAGAATGGTGGGAAGAATGTAAGAATTTGCTAAAACAAATAAGGTATTACAGGTTCAGAAAGGGCCCAGGAAATGAGTGCAGCAAAAGATGTTGATCAAAATATTAAAACATTCTTCTAATAGCATAGAGTAGGTAGAACTCAAAAATAAAAAAAGTGATAAAGTTAAAGAAAGAATAATTGAAATAAATATTTCTAAAAATATGGAGGTTCACACACAAACTCCCAATGTAATTCAAGAAAGAAAGAACAAACTTGTATTTACCTTTCATGACCTCAGGACGTTCCAAAGTGCTTCACAGCTAATTAAGTACTTGTGAAGTGTAAGCAATGTTGTAAACTAAGCAGATGCAAGCTGACTACAAAACAGAAAACAGAGAGTAGGGGTTGAAGGTAGTTACTCAGACTGGCAAAAGGTGGTAAGTGATGTTCCACAAGGATCAGTGCTGGGAACACGATTGTTCACTATTTACATAAACGATTTGGACTCGAGAATTGGAAGTACAATTTCAAAATTTGTGGACAACTAAATTGAAGGGGTGTAATTAATACTGAGGAGGAGTGCGACAAAATACAGGACGACATTAATGAAGATACAGAATGGGCATGTAATTTTCAAATTAATTTCAATATAGATTAGTGTGAGGTGGTACATTTTGGTAGGAAAAATAAGGAGGCCACATACACCTTGGAAAATAAGACCTAAATGGGATAGAGGTGTAGAGGGATCTGGGGTACAGATACACAAATCACTAAAAGTAGCAACATTGGTTAATAAGGCCATAAAAAAAAGCAAACAAAGCACTGGGGTTCATTTCTAGAGGGTTAGAGTTGAAAAGCAGAGATGTTATGTTAAACTTGCATAGAATCTTGGTTAGACACACTTGGGTGAGCTGTGAACAGTTCTGGTCTCCATATTATAAAAAGGATATAGAGGCACTGGAGAAGGTGCAAAAAAGGTTTACTAAGATGATACCAGAACTGAGAGGTTATATCTTTCAGAAAAGATTGTACAGGCTGAGGCTCTTTTCTCTAGAAAAGAGACTTAGGGGTGACCTGACAGAGGTCTTTAGGATTACGAAAGGGTTTGATAGGGGTAGATGTAAAGATGATGTTTCCTCTTGTGGGGGAGACCAGAACTAGGACCATAAATATAGTCATTAATAAATCCAATTTGGAATTTAGGAGAAACTTCTTTACCCAGAGAGTAGTTAGAATGTGGAACTCACTACCATAAGGAGCAATTGAGGCAACTCACATAGATGTATTTAAGGGAAGCTAGATAAACACATGAGGGAGAAAAGAATAGAAGGATATGTTGATGGGGTTACATGAAGAAGGGTGGGAGGAGGCTCGTGTGGAGCATAAACATCAACATGGACTTGTTCAGCCAAATGGCCTGTTTCTGTGCTCTACATTCTATGTAATTCTATGTCCCACAAACAGCAATGAGATAAATGACTAGATATTCTGTTTGTTTTAAATAAATGACATTGGTTGACAGGCAAATGTTGTTAAGAACTCCCCTGCTGTTCTTCTAATAGTGCCATGGGACGTTTTACATCCACCCAAGAGGGCAGATAGTGTAACGTTTCAGGTTGATGTCTCATCCGAAAGACCACACCTCTGACAATGCAGCATTTCCTCAGAACTGCACTGAAGAGTCAGCCTCTATTATATATTCATTTCTGGAGTGGGGAAAAACCTATGACCTTCTGAATCAGACGAGAGGGCTATTACTAAGCCGAGGCTGGCACGTCATGCAATTTCTCCCCTTGACATTCAACGGCATTACCATCGTCAAATCCCCCACCATCAACATCCTGGGGGTCACCATTGACCAGAAACTTAACTGGACCAGCCACGTAAATACTGTGGCTACAAGAGCAGGTCAGAGGCTGCGTATTCTGCGGCAAGTAACTCACCTCCCAACTCCCCAAAGCCTTTCCACCATCTACAAGGCACAAGTCAGGAGTGTAATGGAATACTCTCCACTTGCCTGGATGAGTGCAGCTCCAACACCACTCAAGAAGCTCGACACCATCCAGGACAAAGCAGCCCACTTGATTGGCACTCCATCCACCACCCTAAACATTCACTCCCTTCACCACCAGTGCACAGTGGCTGCAGTGTGTACCATCCACAAGATGCACTGCAGTAACTCGCCAAGGCTTCTTAGACAGCACCTCCCAAACCCACGACCTCTACCACCGAGAGGGACAAGGGCAGCAGGCACATGGGAACACCACCACCTGCATGTTCCTCTCCAAGTCATACACCGTCCCGACTTGGAAATATATCGCCGTTCCTTCATTGTCGCTGGGTCAAAATCCTGGAACTCCCTACCTAACAGCACTGTGGGAGAACCTTCACCACATGGACTGCAGCGGTTCAAGAAGGCGGCTTACCACCACCTTCTCAAGGGCAATTAGGGTTGGGCAATAAATGCTGGCCTTGCCAGCGATGTCCACATCCCATGAGCGAATAACAAAAAAAAAAGAATTTTGAAATTAGTGTAGCGGAGTAACTTAATTTGTTTGAGAGAGTGAAGGATAATAAGTCTGCTGAACCACAAAGCATGCTGAATGACACTGGAAGGAAGTTTGAGAGTTACTGGCTATAATCATAAAGGAATCAATTGGCACTGATGATATTTTGCAGGACTGGAAGCTAGCAAAAGTAGTGCCTAAATTTATAAAGACCAACAAATCTGACCCATCAGCTGAACAGGAAAATGGGAATAAAGGGAGTGCTTTTAATCAGAAACAGCCAACATGGATTTAGAAGGGACACACACTGCAGGGCAAACACTCCAGACTTACTTAATGACATCACAAATGAAGTAGATACTGGAACACCCTATAATATGGTTGATTTGGACTTTCAGAAAGCTTTTGATAAATTTTCACATGGAAGGTAAAGGTATATTGGCCGAGATTTTGCTATCAAAATAACGGTGAGGCTAACGGCGCTCGCTGTTATTTATGCGCAAATGGTACAGCAACTTCAGGCGAGGGGCAGATGCGTGGTTAAACTCAAATATCCAAAAATTGCTGTCCGAGTTGCCGTTAGCTTTGCAAAAATGGCATCTCGCTGTCTGCCTCACCACTGAAATGCACTGAATGGCGTGAAGTTGCTGTATTTGCGCAGTAGATACGAACTAAACTAGCCACAGAAAGTTAGGGCTGGTCTGAAGTGATGCAGGAGCCTAACTTGGAGCCATTTAAGGTCCGCACATATTTAATTGAGTCTGGAGCTTTTCAGCTATCAGAGATTCTTTTAAGGATGCGCTAAGCGTTAATTACTGCTAATCAACCTCTCTGGCACTGAAAATTAACTATTACAAGTGTGCAGTCTCATTCCTGCACGTTTTAATTGTTGGAGATTTTAAAAATGTAATATTTTAAAATTTGTTTTTACTTATCCTTTCTGTCTCTTTTTTCTTTCTTAATCCAATCTTTCTGTCCCTCTCCTTATTTCTCATTCTGTACTTGATTTGACATTGAATTTACCCACTCTAATTTACACTTCCTTCTCAGTCTTTGCATTGTTAATTTCACAATCCTTCAACCTGATTAGTTAAAGAGATACACAGTTGCTTGCCCTGTTCACTCAGATCCCAAATACCCTGTTTCCTTGGATGTGCCGTTATCAGCTCGCACTTTCAGCAATATTCCACGCAAAACATTTTAAAACATAAACAGGCAAGGGCAAGTCTAACTAACGGTAGACGCAGTTAGATGCGCTGCCACAGCAAATTATAGCCCATTATCAAACTAAAAGGCACAGGAACTGAGTAACAAGTTGGTTTAAAAAAAAGCATACAGCATGCATTATTAGCAAGGTTATAGGAAAACTGCAGATGATTGTGGCAAAAATTGAAGGGATTTTCCCCTCATTCCTTGTAGAGGGATTACAGCTTACAATGGATATGTATTTGTATTCTCTCTCTTCTGAATACAATAAATTGTGTATTATACTACGCTCCCTTCCCATTACACAGGAAGAACTGCTCTTCTCCCTCCCTGCTCTCACCTCCGTTCATTCATGACATTTATGTTTTTACATAATTATATTGTTTACTATCAGGATGCTACAGTACCAGCCATTTCTACAATGTGGTTGAATAGTGTACTTCTGATAGTACATTATTGTACTGTACACTGATATTGTTTAGTTTGGTGTGATGTTCTAAATGCCACAAATGGATTAATATAATGATGGAAGATGCAACAAGGTATATTTAACAATACAACCACTCCTCATTAAGGACTTGAGACACCTTCACCTGGCCTGAAGAAAATTACCACTTGAATTTGGAATACAGATTAAAAAACTGAATTGCCATTAAACTTGCAGTGAGCAAAAAACGTTCGATGAAAGTTACCACTTGTGGAAAACATGCTAATGCCGACAGTTAAATCCAACCTATGCATTAAACTACTTGAAATATATATAATGATCTGCCTAATCAACACGTTTATAACCGATTCTTTTCAGAAATATTGGGGCAGAAATTGCTCCCGAAATAACGGGGAGCTCAACAGCGCTTTCTTTTGTTAGTGGCAAAAAAGGGCAGGATTGGGTACTGAATAGCTGGATACAAAGTGTTCAGGAAAGATAGGGAAGGAAAAAAAGCAGGAGGGAAGGGTGGCAGTATTGTTTAAGGAGAATATTGCAGTGCTGGAGAGAGGGTCAAGGATAGTCTATTTGGGTAGAGTTAAGAAACAACAGAGGCACCAATGCACGACTGGGTGTATTCTATAAGGCCACTAACTAGTGAGAAGGATATTGAGGAGCAAAATTGCAGGGAAATTACAGAGATGTGCAAGAACCATAAAGTAGTGATAATGGGGGTTTCAACTATCCTAATATAGACTGGGATAGTAATAGTGTAAAGAGCAAAGAGGGGGAGGAATTACTGAAGTGTGTTCAGGAGAACTTTCTTGATCAGTATGTTTCCAGCCCAACGAGAAAGGAGGCATTGCTGGATCTAGTTTTGGGGAATGAAGTGGGTCAAGTGAACCAAGGGTCGGTGGGAGAACATTTAGGGGACAGCGATCATAGTATCATAAGATTTAGATTAGTTATGGAAAAGGACAAGGAGCAATCTAGAGTAAAAATACTTAATTGGAGGAGAGCCAATTTCAGTGGCTTGAGAACGGATCTGGCCCGGATAAATTGGAATCAAAGATTGGCAGGCAAAACTATAATCGAACAATGGGTGGCCTTTAAAGAGAAGATATTTCGGGTACAGTCTAGGTACATTCCCTTCGAGGGGGAAAGGGAGGACAACCAAAACCAGAGCACCCTGGATGACGAAAGAGATCGAGAGTAAGATGAAGCAGAAAAAGGAGGCGTATGACAGATGTAAAGTTGATAACACAAGTGAGTACCAGGCTGAATATAGAAAGTACAGAGGAGAAGTGAAAAAGGAAATAAGAGAGGCAAAGAGAGAGTATGAGAATAGACTGGTGGCTAACATAAAATAGAATCCAAAAGTCTTCTATAGGCATATAAATAGTTAATGGGTAGTTTACTATTTATGGGGCCAAATGGGAACAAAAAGTGGATCTACGCGTGGAGGCAGAGGGCATGGCTGAGCTACTAAATGAGTACTTTGCATCTGTCTTTACCAAGGAAGAAGATGCTGCCAAAGTCACAGTAAAAGAGGAGGTAGTTAAGATACTGGATGGGCTAAAAATTGATGAAGAGGAGATACTAGAAAGGCAGGCTGTACTTAAAGTAGATAAGTCAACTGGTCTGGATGGGATGCATCCTAGGTTGCTGAGGGGAGCAAGAGTGGAAATTGCAGAGGTACTGGTCATAACCTTCCAATCCTCCTCATATATGGGGGTGGTGTCAGAGGACTGGAGAACTGCAAATGTTACACCCTTGTTCAAAAAAGGGTGAAAGGATAAGCCCCACAACTACAGGCCAGTCAGTTTAACCTCGTGGTGGGGAAGCTTTTAGAAATGGTAATCCGGGACAAAATTAATAGTCACTTAGAACAAATATGGATTAATAAAGGAAAGCCAGCACGGATTTGTAAAAGGCAAATTGTGTTTAACTCAATCAAAAGCAAAATACTACGGATGCTGGGAATCTGAAATAAACACAGAAAATGCTGGAAATACTCAGCAAGTCAGGCAACATCTGTGGAGAAAGAAACAGAGTTAATGTTTCAGGTCGATGACCCTTCATCAGAACTAAATTAAGTTAGTTAAACACAAACGTTGAGTGTTTTGATGAGGTAACAGAGAGGGTTGATGAGGGCAATGTGGTTGATGTCATGTATATGGACTTTCAAAAGGCGTTTGATAAAGTGCCACGTAATAGGATTGTCAGCACAATTGAAGCCCATGGAATAAATTGTGCAGTGGCAGCATGGATACGAAATTGGCTAAGTGACAGGAAACAGTAGTGGTGAACGGTTGTTTTTCGGACTGGAGGAAGGTGTACAGTGGTGTTCCCCAGGGGTCGGTACTAGGATCACTGCTTTTTTTGATATATATTAATGACTTAGACTTGGGTGTAGTACAGGGCACAATTTCAAAATTTGCAGATGACACAAAACTTGGAAGTGTAGCAAACAGCGAGAAGGATAGTAACCGACTTCAAGAGGACACAGACAGGCTGGTGGAATGGCAAAATGAAATTTAATGCAGAGAAGTGCGAAGTGATACATTTTGGCAGGATGAATGAGGAGAGGCAATATGAACTAAATGGCATAATGCTAAAGGGGTTGCAGGAACAGAGAGACCTGAGGGTATATGTGCACAAATCTTTGAAGGTGGCAATGCAGGTTGAGAAAGCGGTTGAAAAACATACGGGATCCTGGGTTTTGTAAATAGAGGCATAGAGTACAAAAGCAAGGAAGTTATGTTGAACCTTTATAAAACACTGCTTCGGCCACAACTGGAGTACTGTGTCCAATTCTGGGCACTGCGCTTTAGGAAGGATGTGAAGGCCTTAGAGAGGGTGCAGAAAAGATTTACTAGAATGGTTCCACGGATGAGGGACATTAGTTATGTGGAAAGACTGGAGAAGCTGGACTGTTCTCCTTAGAGCAGAGAAGGTTAAGAAGAGATTTGATAGAAATGTTCAAAATCGTGAAGGGTTTAGATAAAGTAAATAAAGAGAAAATGTTGCCATTGGCAGCAGGGTGGAGAACCAGAGGACACAGATTTAAGCTGACTGGCAAGAGAACCAAAGGCGACATGAAGAAAAACTTTTTTACGCAACGAGTAGTTACCATCTGGAATGCGCTGCCCGAAAGGGTGGTGGAAGCAGAATCAATCATGGCTTTCAAAAAGGAATTGGATAAATACCCGAAGGGAAAAAATTTTCAGGGCTATGGGGAAAGAACAGGACTAACTGGGTTGCTTTTACAAAGAGACGGCATGGGCGCATTGGGCCGAATGGCCTCCCTGTGTGCTGTAACCATTCTATGAAATGGAGGAGCAACTTCTGGCATTCGCACATGCGCAGTGAAACGCGGAAATCCGGAACTTGCTCCTAGTGGTTCACCAGCAATCTGTCAGCTTCAAATTAAAGGGACATCACATGCAATCAGAGAAACCATTGAAAAAGCGCCAACTTGCTTATCTGCCCAGCTGGAAAGTAACTAATTATGCCACCAAACAGGTTCGCTTAAAAATACAGGTCTAAACTAAGTTTTATCAGTGCAGTAGACTGCCAAACAACTAAAAGTTAACTTTTAAAAATGTGGAGTCTCATTACTCCTTACTTTAATAATTTTTGGTCATTTAAAAAAAAATTTTGAATTAAAAAATTTAATTTTTTTTTAAAACTTTGCCCTTCTGTCTTTTTTATTTAATTCAATTATTTCTTACCCTCTCTTTTTTCACTGCCTATAACTGTTTTTACATTGATTTAAAATATTGTACCTTTCACTTCCTGATTTTCAAGTTCCAAACCAGGAGAGTGAACGCAGCTGTCAAAAATGCATCGATCTGATTGGTCGAGGGGAGAGCTCGATCCTCTTGCTTCTCCCAGAGCCGTAGCTTCACTTGAACTGATGCTGGGCTCTTCTCCGCTTCCTATTAGAGGAAGTGGCCGAAGTAAAGACCGTGGTAAGTTAGTGGGTTAGTATAAATCTATGGAGTGGCGAGCAGTGTTGGTTCACAGCTCCAAGCGATTTCTACCCCAATATTTATAAGCCTAGACTATTGTGTAACAAAAACTCCTTTGTTAAACCACGGAACTATTCAACGAATTAGTAAATGTGCCTACTTTTCTTTGCAATTTGTTACTTCTGTTATGTCACTTAACCACAGCCTTTACAGCAAACAAAAAAAGAGAAAATTGTTTGAGTTTTCAGAAAGAAGAGAACAGAGAAGAACTCGGTATGATTTTGTTGTTTTGATCTCAATTTTCTCGTCTCATTTCCTCCTCCCTGAATGGGGTGTAGGTCTTGGCTACCATCCACTTCCATGTCCAATTAGCCATTCTTTGTGTGTAAGCCTGAACAATGCCAGCAAGCTTTTCTATAGTGGGGGTTATCACAATTGAGCCTAATCACGTATCACCCCAAATGCATTTTCTGGTACAAATATTAGATAACTATTAAGAGCTGGACCCCTGGATGTTTTTTCTCCTTCCACAATGCACTAGCACAGTAGCCAATTGTAATGGTCCTTCTGCATCCTTGACTTGGATCAGCTGACTCTACACAAACCAGGGACTGAACCTGGGAGCTTCTGGGTCTGTGCGGCTCAGGGCCACAGTGGATCAGGCATCTACTCACTGAGCAATCAGGGGAGCTTTGTCATTTTCATCAGTGATGACATAACATGCTTCACAGATGTCTGCGATATATCAATAGGACCACTCAGAAAATTATAACTTTCCAACTGCATTTTCCCTTTTTAATATGCTCTCAAAATCTCCAATCTTTGTAAGAAGCCTCTTCAAATACCAGATCAGTTTATTAAAATGCCTTATTTGTCTATTTAACAACAGTGACTACCCTTCAAAATAAAACCATTGACAGTGAAATGTTTTGGGACGTCCTGAGAATGTGAAAGGTGCTTTATAAATGCAAGTTCTTCCTTCACTTAGCTAAGAGAACACTACCAGTGGTTGTTAAAGGTAATAAGATAAAAATACTCAAAGCTCTACAAACACATTCAGTATGCAAAGGGCGTTTAAAAGTGTTCTCCCATTTACTATTATTCCATCGGAGCGACTCTACTTACATCAAGTATAAACTAGAGAGATTTAAATTCTCAACCGCAGTGCATTTGCACATTATTACACGGCTTATTGGCTCTGCTGTAACACAAGTTACAAAAACATGGGCGCCAGAGGCTGTATGTTTTAAACAGACAATATCCTCATTTATGCAATTTCAGAAATCATTGCAAAATATGAACAAATTGAAACAGAATGAAGCTTCATGAAAATCTTATTTTCACGTCATTACATTTTCACTTAGTGTCAGCAGGGGCTCAGTTGGCAGCACTCTTGCCTCTGATTCAGAAGGTTGTGGGTTCAAGTCCCACTCCAGAGACTTGAGCACATAATCCAGGCTGACACTCCAATGGAGTACTGAGGGATTGCTGCACTGTCAGAGGTGCCGTCTTTCGGATGAGACATTAAACTGAGCATATGCCCTCTCAGGTGGACATAAAAGATCCCATGGCACTATTCGAAGAAGAGCAGGGGGGTTCTCCCTGGTTTCAAGTTAAAATGTATTAATAATATTTATCCTGGGCATTATAAAATAATTACGTAATTAGTTGTTTTTATTCATTCTCTGAATGTGGGCACTGCTGGCAAGGCCGGCATTTATTGCCCATCCCTAATTGCCCCGAGAAGGTAGTGGTGGGCCTTTTTCTTTAACCACTACGCGTAGCAGTTTGATACAACTGAATGACTTGCTAAGCCACTTCAGAGGGCAGTTGGTGTGGGACTGTTGTCACACAGGCCAGACTGGGTAAGGATGGCAGGTTTCCTTCCCTAAAGGACATTAATGCACCAACTGGGTTTTTATGACAATCCAATAGCTAGTTTTCAATCTGGACAGCTGATACTAACTTTTTATTTCCATACTTTTGAAACTGAATTCAAATTCTCAAACTGCCATTGTGGGATTTGAACTCACGTTCTCTGGATTCAGTCCAGACCTCTGGATTATGAGTGCAGCAACATAACCATACACTACCGTTTCACTCTCGTTTCTCTAAGTCTTATAAATGTTACTACCTGGAAAACTGCACCTTTTTAAAAATATATTTATGAACTAATTGTCACTAGACAGTCATCAATTAACATCAACGCTACGCCCTCCCCAGTCCTACCAATATAGGATTTGCAGTTAACTTAGATTGCAATTCAAAACTGTCAAATTTCATTTTTTTTTCCCCATATCATTCCACGCAGTCCTTCAGATTTTTGACAGTGTCCCAGATGGCCATTTTGAAAACTATTTTTAAAGTTGTAAGTGAGATCTTGGTCACTTTCTTGACTAAATGTTATCTTTATAAGTAGAAAGGGAGAAAGTTTGTACAAAAACTTTAATGCTAGATTGGATTATGGGAAGATGTTAGAAAGTTGAGTCAGTTAGCTGAGGTGAGGTGGAAGAACAAACTGGCACACAGGACTGGAGAGCAACAATCAGATGTTTTTAAACAAGAGATTATAAAAAGTACAAAATAAGCATATTCCATTAAAGGAAACAACAACAACAACAATTTGAATTTATGTAGCACCTTTAACGTAGTAAAATATCCCAAGATACTTCACAGGAACGATATCAAACACAATTTGAAATCGAGCCACATATGGAGATATTAGGACAGGTGACCAAAAGCTTGGTCAAAGAGGTAGGTTTTAAGGAGTGTCTTAAAAGGAAGAGAGTGAGGTAGAGAGACGGCAAGGATTAGAGGGGGAATTCCAGAGCTTAGGGCCTAGGCAGCTGAAGTCACGGGCGCCAATGGTGGAGTGAATAAAGAGGTTAGAAACCAATTAAAATTGAAGAAGGCAGCATATGAGGACTATAAGAATGAAAAAAAACTAAAGGAGAACGAGGGAAAACAAAAGAAGTTAAGAGTGGGATATGGAAAGCTAAGAGAGAGTACGAGCGAAGTAATTCAAAAAAGGTCAAAAAAAACAATAAAGTATTTTACAAGTCTCAGGTTGAAATTACCATGTATGTTGATAAAGAGAAAATAGTTAGAAGTAGCCAGCATAGATTTCAAAAGGGTGAACGTGTTTGACAAACCACACAGAATTATTTAAGGAGGTAAGACATGGTTAGAGAGGGAGATGCAGTGGATGTAGCATACATCATAGAATCATAGAAAGGTTACTGCATGGAAGGAGGCCATTCAGCCCATCGAGTTTGCGCCGACTCTATGCAAGAGCAATCCAGCTTAAAAAAAAGTTCCACTCCCCCACTCTACCCCTGTAGCCCTGCAAATTTTTTCCTTTCAAGTATTTATCCAGTTCCCTTTTGAAGGCCATGATTGAATCTGCCTCCACCACCTCTCAGGCAGTGCATTCCAGATCCTAACCACTCGCTGTGTAAAAAGGTTTCTCCCCATGTCACCTTTGGCTCTTTTGCCAATCACCTTAAATCTATATCCTCTGGTTCTTGACCCTTCGGCAATGGCAACAATTTCTCTCTTTCTACTCTGTCTAGACCCTTCATGATTTTGAATACTCAATCAAATCTCCTCTCAACCTTCTCTGTTCCAAAGAGAACAACCCCAGCTTCTCCAGTCTATCCACAAAACTAAAGTCCCTCATCCCTGGAATCATCCTAGTAAATCTATTCTGCGCCCTCTCTAAGGCCTTCGCATCCTTCCTAAAGCGCAGTGCCCAGAATTGGACACAGTACTCCAGTTGTGGCCGAAGCAGTGTTTTATAAAGTTTCAACATAACTTCCTTGTTTTTGAACCCTATGTCTCTATTTATAAAGCCCAGGATCCGTATGCTTTTTTAACCGCTTTCTCAACCTGCCCTGCCACCTTCAAAGATTTGTGCACATATACCCCAGATCTCTCTGTTCCTGTACGCCTTTAAGAGTTGTGCCCTCTAGTTTATATTGCCTCTCCTCGTTCTTCCTACCGAAATGTATCACTTATGTATCATCTGCAAATTTGGAAATTGTGTCCTGTACACCGAAGTCCAAGTCATTAATATATATCAAGAAAAGCAGTGGTCCCAGCATTGACCCCTGGGGAACACCACTGTACATCTCCCTCCAATTCGAAAAACAACCGTTCACCACTACTCTGTTTCCTGTCACTTCGTCAATTCTGCATCCAAGTTGCTACTGCCCCCTTTATTCAATGGGATACAATCTTGATGACAAGCTTACCATGCGGTACTTTATCAAACGCCTTTTGAACGTCCATATACATCACATCAACTGCATTTTGCCTCATCGACTCTCTCTGTTACCTCATCAAAAAACTCGATCAGGTTAGTTAAACACGATTTGCCTTTAACAAATCCGTGCTGGTTTTCCCTAATCAAGCCACACTCATCCAAGTGACTGTTAATTCTGTCCTGGATTATTGTTGCTAAAAGTTTCCCCACCACAGAGGTTAAACTGACTGGCCTATAATTGGTGGGTTTATCCTTACACCCTTTTTTGAACAAGGATGTAACATTTGCAATTCTCCAGTCCTCTGGCACCATCCCCCTATCTACAGATGTTTGGAAGATTATGGCCAGCACCTCTGCAATTTCCATCCTTACTTTCCTCAGCAGCCTAGAGGATCCCATCCGGACCGGGTGACTTACCTACTTTAAGTACAGCTAGCCTTTCAAGTACCTCTTCTTTATCAATTTTAGCCCATCCAGTATCTCAACTATATCTTCCTTTACTGAGACTGTGGCAGCAGCATCTTCTACTGTGGTAAAGGCAGATGCAAAGTACTCATTTAGTACCCCAGCCATCCCCTCTGCCTCCATAAGTCGATCTTCTTTATGATCCCTAATCGGTCCCACCCCTCCTCTTACTACCCATTTACTGTTTACATGCCTGTAGAAGACTTTTGGATTCCCTTTTATATTGACCGCCAGTCTATTCTCATACTCTCTCCTTGCCTCTCTTATTTCCTTTCTTGCTTCCCCTCTGAACTTTCTATATTCTGCCTGGTTCTCACTTGTGTTATCAACCTGACATCTGTCATACGCCCCTTTTTTCCATTTCATCTTATTCACTATCACCTTTGTCATCCAGGGACCTCTGCTTTAGTTGCCCTACCTTTCTGCCCCGTGGGAATGTGCCTTGACTGTTTTGCCTGCTAGACTGAGTGCCCTCCTCCCGATATCCCCACCATCACAGAAGCCAGTCTTCAGCCAATTCGATTCACTCCACGTGATTTCAAGAAACGGCTGAGTGCACTGATACAACAAAGGCTACGGGCCCCGACAACATCCCAGCTGTCGTGCTAAAGACTTAGAAACACAGGAACAAGAGTCGGCCATTCAGCCCCTCGAGCCCGCTCCGCCATTTGATATGATCATGGCTGATCTGTGTCCTAACTCCATATACCTGCCTTTGGCCCATATCCCTTAATACTTTTGGTTGCCAAAAAGCCATCTATCTCAGATTTAAATTTAGCAATTGAGCTAGTATCAATTGCCGTTTGCGGAAGAGAGTTCCAAACTTCTACCACCCTTTGTGTGTAGAAGTGTTATCTAATCTCATTCCTGAAAGGTCTGACTCTAATTTTTAGACTGTGCCCCCTAGACCTAGAATCCCCAACCAGCAGAAATAGTTTCTCTCTATCCACACTATCTGTTCCCCTTAATATCTTATAAACTTCGATCAGATCACCCCTTAACCATCCAGTATCTCAACTATATCTTCCTTTACTGAAACTCTGGCAGCATCTTCTTCCTTGGTAAAAACAGGTGAAAAGTATTTATTTAGTACCTCGGCCATGCCCTCTGGCTCCATGAGTAAATCTTCTTTATGGTCCCTAATCGCCCCCATCTTACTACCCGTTTACTATTTATATGCCTGTAAAAGACTTTTGGATTCCCTTTTATGTTGGTCGCCAGTCGATTCTCATATTCTCCCTTTGCCCCTCTCGTTTCTTTTTTCATTTCCCCCTTTGAACTTTCTACATGCTGCCAGATTCTCACTTGTGTTATCAAACTGACATCTGTCATACACCTCTTTTTTTCGCTTCATCTTACTCTATATCTCTTTTATCATCCAGGGAGCTCTGGCTTTAGTTGCCCTACCTTTCTCCCTCGTAGGAGTGTACAGAGACCGTACCCTAACCTCTTTAAAGGCCACCCACTGTTCAATTTTAGTTTTGCTTGCCAATCTTTGATTTCAATTTACCTGGACTTCAAGAAAGCCTTTGACAAGGTACTGGATAGGAGATTACTAGAGAAGATTGAGGGGTATGGAATTAGGGGGAGCATAACAAACTGGATTTAAAATTGGTAAGAAAGGAGAAAACAGAGAGTAGGAGTTAATGGCCATTTTTCAGAGTGGTTGGAAGTGGGTAGTGGTGTTCCACAAAGTTCAATTCCCGGGCCACTTCTTTTCAGTGTATATATCAATGATTTGGATACAGGCCTAGAGGGAGGGTGTCAAATTTTGCAGATGATACCAAATATGAGGTATAGTTAATTCTTTAGAAGACTAAAGGAAGTTGGAAAGCAATATTGATGATGGTGGAATGGGTGAAAAAGTGGCAAATGGAATTCAATATCAGGAAGTGTAAAGTGATGACTTATACTCTGGATGGAAGTACGCTTGGTGCTGTGGGAGAGCAGAGGGATTTGCAAGTACATATTCAGGGAACATTAAAGGCAGCACCTTATGGTTGAAAAGACTGTTAAAAGAAAGCTAATGGAATTCTAGGTGTAATCGCAAGAGGTACAGACAACAAAATCCAAGAGGAAACGATGGGCCCACATAAAACCTTAAGTCCTCAGTTATAGTACTGTGGGCAGTATTGGGCTCCACGCTGTCGGAAGGATATTGAGGCTTTAGAGAGGGTACAACGTGTATAAAGAATTATATATAAAATATAAGTAGACTCTAAATAGAACGGAGGGACGGCTGAGACCCATCGACTGCAATTCCAGTCCCATGTGCGAACTCCAGGATGATTCAGGTGTCCTGGATAACCACGTGTGCAGCCTCCAGCTGCTCGAGTTCGAGGTTCCAAGAGGTGATCACCCCACAGCCACAGAGAGTTCAGGGTATTAAGTGGGCGGCCATCCGGCAGGGTAGGAAGAGGCAGGAATTCTCCGATAGTGTGGCACTCACAAACCAGTTTTCAGTATTGAATACCAGTGAGGGTGACTACACCTCAAAGGAGTGCAGTCCGGAGCATGGCACAATGGGGCAAAGGACTGCACAGGGGGCAAAGGGAAGTGTAGGAATGCAGTGGTTATGGGGGTTCGATAGTCAGGGGGGGCAGACAGACATTTCTGCACGGTATGTTGCCTCCCTGATGCCAGGGTAAAGGATATCACGGAGAGGGTGTATAACATTTTGAAGGGGGAAGGGGAACAGCCAGAAGTGGAGATTCACATGGGAACAATGACATAGGAAGGAAAAGGGTTCAGGACCTCCAGTCGGAGTTTCAAGAGCAAGGGAGGAAGTTAAAAAGCAGAACTTCAAAAGGTAGTAATCTTTGGATTACTCCCAGTGCCATGCGCTGTACAGGAACAGTAAGATAAGACAGGTCAACACGTGGCTGGAGAGATGGTGCAGGAGGGAGGGCTTCAGATTCCTGGGGCATTGGGACCAGATCTAGGGCAGGTGGGATCTGTACAGATGGATGGGTTGCACCTCAATGGGGCTGGAACCAATGTCCTCATGGGGAGGTTAATTAGTGCTGTGGGGAAGGGTTTAAAATAATTTGGCAGCGGGAGGGGCACCAGGATGAAGCATTAGAGAGGAGAAACAAGATGCACAGAGGGTTGGGAGAGACAAACAGCATCAGAGTAAAAAATTGTTCAGAAATAAGTAAGATCAGACAGGGAATAAATGCGAGGCAATCTAAGATAGGTTTGGAGTGCATGTGCATAAATGCACAGAGCGTGGTAAATAAGCTTGGTGAGCTGAAGGCACAAATAGCCACATGGGACTATGATACGGTGGCAATAACAGAGGCCTGGCTTGAAGAAGGGGAGGATTAGGAACTTAATATTCTTGGCTACCAGATATTCAGGAAAGATAGGGAAGGAAAAAAGGAGCGGGGGTGGCAGTATTGATTAAAGGGACTATTACAACACTGGAAGGGATGATGTAGTGGAGGGGTCAAAGACAGAATCTATTTTGGTTAGAATTAAGGAACAATAGAGGAGCTATCACACTACTGGGTGTAAACTATAGGCCACCAAATAGTGGGAAGGAAATAAGGGAGCAAATTGGCAAGCAAATTGCAGAAAGATACAAGAACTATAGGGTAGTGATAAGGGAGGACTTCAATTATCCTAATATAAACTGGGATAGTAACAGTGTAAAGGGAAGAGGGGAGGAATTCCTGAAATGTGTATGAGAACTTTTTTGATCTCTATGTTCCAGCCCAACGAGGAAGGAAGCAGTGTTGGATCTAGTTCTGGGGAATGAAGTGGGGCAAGTGGAGCATGTTTCAGCGGGGGAGCATTTGAGGAACAGTGATCCTATTATCATCAGATTTAGAATAGTTATGAAAAAGGACAAAGAACATTCAGATGTGAAAATACTTAACTGGGGCTAATTTCAGTGAGTTCAAAAGAGATCTGGCCCAGATGGATTGGAATCGAAGATTGGCAGGCAAAACAGTAATTGAGCAACGGGAGGCCTTCAAAAGAAGAGATAGTTCAGGTACAGACTAGACACATTCCCATGAGGGGGCAAGGAAGGACATCTCAAGCTAGAGGTCCCTGGATGAATAAAGAGAGAGATTAAAATGAAACAGAAAAAGGAGACTTATGACAAATGTCAGGTTCATAATATAGTGAAGAACCAAGCCGAATACAGAAAGCACAGAGGAGAACTGAGAAAGAGAATAAGAGGAGCAAAGAAAGAGTATGACAATAGATTAGCGGCTAACATAAAAGGAAATCCAAAAGTCTTTTATAAACATAAATAGTAAACAGGTAGTCAGATGAAGGGTGGGGCCAATTAAGGACCAAAAAGGAGATATTCTTGTAGAGGCAGAGGGCATGGCTAAGGTAGTAAATGAGTACTTTGCATCTGTCTTCACTAAAGAAAAGGATGCTGCCAATGTCACAGTAAAGAAGGAGATGGTGGAGATATTGGATAGGATAAAAATAGATAAAGAGAAGTTACTTAAAAGGTTGGCTGTACTCAAAGGAGAAAAGCCACCAGCCCGGATGGGATGCATCCCAGGTTGCTGAGGGAAGTACGGGTGAAAATTGCGGAGGCTCTAGCCACAATCTTCCAATCCTCACTAGATATGGGAGCGGTGCCAGAGGATTGGAGGATTGCAAATGTTACACCCCTGTTCAAAAAAGGTATGAGGAATAAAACCGGCAACTACAGGCGAGTCAGTCTAACGTCCATGGTGGGGAAACTTTGAGAGATAATAATCCAGGACAAAATTAATTGGCACTTGGAAAAATATGGGCTAATAAATGAAAGTCAGCATGGATGTGTTAAAGGAAAATCGTGTTTGACTAACTTGATTGATTTCTTTGATGAAGTAATGGAGAAGGTTGATCAGGGTACTGCGGTTGATGTGTAGATGGACTTTCAAAAAGTACCACATAATAGACTTGTAAGCAAAATTAAAGCCTATGAGTCTTGACATCAAGGCAGCATTTGTCCGAGTGTGGCACAAAGGAGTCCGAGTAAAATTGAAGTCAATGGGAATCAGGGGGAAAACTCTCCAGTGGCCGAAGTCATAACTAGCACAAAGGAAGATGGTAGTGGTTGTTGGAGGCCAATCATCTCAGCCCCAGGACACTGCTGCAGGAGTTCCTCAGGGCAGTGTCCTAGGCCCAACCATCTTCAGCTGCTTCATCAATGACCTTCCCTCCATCATAAGGTCAGAAATGGGGATGTTCGCTGATGATTGCACAGTGTTCAGTTCCACTCACAACCCCTCAGATAATGAAGCAGTCCGAGCCCACATGCAGCAAGACCTGGACAACATCCAGGCTTGGGCTGATGTGTGGCAAGTAACATTCGCGCCAGACAAGTGCCAGGCAATGACCATCTCTAAGAACAGAGAGTCTAACCACCTCCCCTTGACATTCAACGGCATTACCATAGCCGAATCCCCCACCATCAACATCTTGGGGGTCACCATTGACTAGAAACTTAACTGGACCAGCCACATACATACTGTAGCTACAAGAGCAGGTCTGAGGCTGGGGACTCTGCAGCGAGTGACTCACCTCCTGACTCCCCAAAGCCTTTCCACCATCTACAAGGCACATGTCAGGAGTGTGATGAAATACTCTCCACTTGCCTGGATGAGTGAACCTCCAACAACACTCAAGAAGCTCGACACAATCCAGGACAAAGCAGCCCGCTTGATTGGCACCCCATCCACCACCCTAAACATTCACTCCCTTCACCACCGGCACACTGTGGCTAGTGTGTACCATCCACAGGATGCACTGCAGCAACTCGCCAAGGCTTCTTCGACAGCACCTCCCAAACCCGCGACCTCTACCACCTAGAAGGACAAGAGCAGCAGGCACATGGGAACAACACCACGTGCATGTTCCCCTCCAAGACAAACACCATCCCGACTTGGAAATATATCGCTGTTCCTTCATCGTCGCTGGGTCAAAATCCTGGAACTCCCTTCCTAACAGCATTGTGGGAGAACCTTCACCACACGGACTGCAGTGGTTCAAGAAGGCGGCTCACCACCATCTACTCAAGGGAAATTAGAGATGGGCAATAAATGCTGGCCTTGCCAGCGACGCCCACATCCCATGAACGAATAATAAAAAAATAAAGGGTCAGTGGCAGCATGGATACAAAATTGGCTAAGGAACAGAAAGCAAAGAGTCATGGTGAATGGTTGTTTTTCAGACTGGATGGAGGTATACAGTGGTGTTCTCCAGGGATCAGTATTAGGATCACTGCTCTTTTTTATATATATTAACGACCAGACTTGGATATACAGGGCATAATTTCGAAGTCTGCGGATGACATGAAACTCAGAACTGTAGTAAAGAATGAGGATAGTAATAGACTTCAGGAGGACAGAGACAAACTGGTGAAATGGGCAGACATATGGCAGATGAAATTTAATGCAGAGAAATGTGAACTGATACATTTTAGTAGGAAAGGTAATTTTAACTAAATGGTACAATTTTAAAGGGGGTGCAGGAGCAGAGAGACCTGGGGGTGGATACACACAAATCTTTGAAGGTGGCAGGACAAGTTGAGAAGGCTGTTAACAAAGCATATGGATTCTGGGCTTTATTAATAGCGGCACAGAGTACCAGTGCAAGGAAGTTATGCTAAACCTTTATAAAACACTGGAGGCCCCAGCTGGAATAGTGTGTTCAGTTCTGGGCACCACACTTTAGGAAGGACGTCAAGGCCTTATAGAGGTTGCAGAAGAGATTGACTAGAATGGTACCAGGCATGAAGGACTTCAGTTGCTTGGAGAGACTGGAGAAGCTGGGGTTGTTCTCCTTAAAATAAGGAAGGTTAAGCGGAGGTTTGATGGAGGTGTTCAAAATTGTGAACGGTTTTGACAGAGTAAATAAGGAGAAACTATTTCCAGGGGCAGAAGGGTCGGTAACCAGAGGACACAGATTTAAGGTAATTGGCAAACGAACCATGAGGGAAAAAAAAATTTACGCAGCGAGTTGTGATGATCTGGAATGCACTGCCTGAAAGCATGGTAGAAGCTGATTCAATAGCAACTTTCAAAAGTTAATTGGATAAATACTCAAAGGGCTATGGGGAAACAGCAGGAACATGGGATTAATTGAGATTAAAAGAGTCGGCACAGGCACGATTGGCCAAATGGCCTCCTTCTGCGCTGAATCATTCTGTGGTTCCATGAACGCAGTTTCACTAGAATGCTGCTTAGTGTGAAGAAATTAAAATATGAAGGAAGACTTGAAAAATTGGATTTTTTTTTCAGAACAATGTAGATTACAGGATTATAGGATAGAAGTGTTCAAAATAACCTAAGGATGGGACAGGGTAGATTGGAGTAGACTGTTCCTGGTAGTTGAAGGGTACAGAACAAGGGGCCAACATTATTGTGCTTTATCATTACGACATTAGAATACGAGTTCAAACCCAGCTTTCGGGCACAAACCTACAAGCAGCAAATTAGAAGTGCATGTAACAAGGGTAATACAGAAATCATGGGGGACATTAATACATATAGATTGGGCAAACCAAATTATCACTAAAACTGTGGAGGACGAATTCCTGGAATGTATACGAGATGGTTTTCTAGATCAGTATGTTGAGGGACCAACTAGGGAACAGGCTATTTTAGATCTAGTATTGTGCAATGAGAAAGGGTTAATTAATAATCTTGTTGTAAATGAGCCCTTAGAGAACAGTGAGCATAATATGATAGAATTCATTAAGTTTGAAAGTGATGTAGTTCAATCCGAAACTAGGGTCTTAAATCTAAACAAAGGAAACTACGAAGGTACGAGGCGCAAGTTGGCTATGGTTGATTGGGGAACTACATTAAAAGGTATGATGGTAGACAGGCAATGGCTAGCATTTAAGGAATTAATACATAATTTGCAACAAATATATATTCCTTTAAGGCACAAAAACCCAACAGGAAAAGTGGTCCAACCATGGCTAACAAGAGAAATTAAAAATAGTATTAAATCAAAGAGGCATATAAAGTTGCCAGAAAAAGCAGTAAGCCTGAGGATTGGGAGCATTTTACAGTTCAGCAAAGGAGGACCAAGAAATTGATGAAGAAAGGGAAAATAGAAAATGTGAGTAAACTAGCGAGAAACATAAAAACGGACTGTAAAAGCTTCTCTAGGTATGTAAAAAGGAAAAGACTGGCGAAGGCAAATGTGGGTCCCTTACAGACAGAGATGGGAGAATTTATAATGGGGAATAAGGAAATGGCAGAGAAATTAAACAAATATTGTGTGTGTCTGTCTTCACGGAAGAAGACACAAAAAACCTCCCAGAAATACTAGAGAACCAACAGTCTGGTGAGAATGAGGAACTGAAGGAAATTAGTATTAGTAAAAAAAAATTGTACTAGAGAAATTAATGGGACTGAAAGTTGATAAATCCCAACGGCCTGATGATCTACATCCCAGGGTTTTAAAAAGAGGTGGCGAAAGAGATAGTAGATGCATTGGTTGTCATCTTCCAAAATTCTATAGATTCTGGAATGGTTCCTGCAGATTGGAGGGTAGCAAACGTAACACCACCATTAAAGAAAGGAGGGAGAGAGAAAACAGGGAACTGCAGACCTGTTAGCCTGACATCAGTAGTAGGGAAAATGCTAGAATCTATTATAAAGGATATGATAACAGGACACTTAGAAAATAATAATAGGATTTGGCAGCGTCAACATGGATTTATGAAAGGGAAATCATGTTTGACAAATCTATTGGAGTGCTTTGAGGATGTAACTAGTAGAATAGATAAGGATGTGGTGTATTTGGATTTTCAGAAGGCTTTCGATAAGGTCACACACAGGAGGTTGGTGAACAAAGTCAGAGCACATGGAATTGGGGGTAATATACTGGCATGGATTGAGAATTGGTTAATAGACAGAAAACAGAGAGTAGGAATAAACGGGTCTTTTTCAGATTGGCAGACTGTGACTAGTGTGACTGGATCGGAGCTTGGGCCACAGCTATTCACAATCTTGATCAATGATTTGGATGAGGGGACCAAATGTAATATTTCCAAGTTTGCTGATGACACAAAACTGAGTGCGAATGTGAGTTGTGAGGAGGATGCAAAGATGCTTCAAGAGGATATAGACAGGCTAAGTGAGTGGGCAAGAACATGGCTGATGGAATATAATGTGGAAAAATGTGAAGTTATCCACTTTGGTAAGAAAAACAGAAATGCAGAGTATTTTTTAAATGGTGAGAGATTGGGAAATGTTGATGTTCAAAGGGACCTGGGTGTCCTTGTGCATGAGTCACTGAAAGCTAACATGCAGGTGCAGCAAGCAATTAGGAAGGCAAATGGTATGTTGGCCTTTATTACAAGAGGATTTGAGTACAGGAGTAAAGATGTTTAACTGCAATTATATAGGACCTTGGTGAGACCGCACCTGGAGTATTGTGTACAATTTTGGTCTCCTTACCTAAGAAAGGATATACTTGCCATAGAGCAAGTGCAACAAAGGTTCACCAGACTGATTCCTGAGATGGCGGGATTGTCTTATGAGGAGAGATTGAGTAGACTAGGCCTGTATTCTCTAGAGTTTAGAAGAATGAGAGGTAATCTCATCTTTTGAAATATATAAAATTCCTACAGGGCTCGACAGGGTAGATGCAAGGAGGATGTTTCCCCTGGCTGGGGAATCTAGAACCAGGCGTCACAGTTTCAGAATAAAGAGTAGGCCATTTAGGACTGAGATGAGGAGAAATTTCTTCACTCAGAGGGTGGTGAATCTTTGGAATTCTCTACCCCAGAGGGGTGTGGAGGCTCAGTTATCAAGTACATTCAACACAGAAAATCGATAGATTTCTAGATATTAAAGGCATCAAGGGATATGGGGATGGTGCAGGAAAATGGCGTTGAGGCAGAAGATCAGCCATGATCTTGTTGAATGGCGGAGCAGCCTCGAGGGGCCGAATGGCCTACTCCTGCTCCTGTTTCTTATGTTTTTATGTTCTTAACCCTCAAAGCCAGAGGCTAAAGTGCTACCACTTGGGACATATGCATTTTGCTAATTTGATAGGGGAGTTCTTTGCCATTTGTTGCTGTAGCTAACTGTGGTACTGCAGAAATAAATACCAGTTACGCATTGTCTACACAGCTTGCCTTGCTTTCGAACACTAGTTCCATTACTGTAATGATCAGCCAATTTAAATACAGACAGAACATATATTCATTGCCATTACAACTTGAGTATTCTGTTTCTCCCAGTCTGTGAAAATTAAAATCTCCCATTATAATCATGTTGTTTCTGCTACATGCTTCCCTATTCTCCATATTTATAGATCTCACCTGTCCATTACATCAATACTGTCGGAGGGGTCTATCGACAACTCCTACCAGAGTCTTGCAGCCTTTGCTGTTCATTAGTTCTACTCATACTGTTCACCTGTACTGATGTCCTTTATCAATTTTGCTACTCCTCGTCCTTTCCCAATTTCTCTCTCCTTTCTGAAGATCCTTTAGCCTGGAATATTTAGTTCCAAATCATGCCCAGCTTGTAGCTAGGTCTCTTACAATGGCTACTACATCATATCATTTAAGCTGAATTTGTAGTTCCAATTCATTTGTTCTATTTCTTATGCTATGTGCATTTGCGTACATAACTCTTATTTGGGTAACTGTCCCCACTTTGTCCTGATGGTGTATTCCCTACACTTTTGACCTAAATGTTAATCCTAGGCATGCTACGTGAAACATATAAAGATGCAGGTTTCGGATTATTGGTTGCTTATGCTTGTGGAAACCTTTTTGCCATGCACGCAAGATAAAAGGGTTGTGGAAAAGCTTCAAAAACATTTACTATATGTCAATATTTTCTTGCTATTATGGACATGGAGGAGGAAGTCTGTCCCTGTGGGGGAAAAAACATCAAGTTCAACTGAAAGTGCAAAAAGGTGACCAGCATAAGAAATGAAGGAAGAAAATCACACTGATGCACTACTTCGGTCAGGATTCAAAATGCAGTTCACAACAGCCCATGGCTGCTGGCGCTCTGGTGTTTGACCTTTTTACATTGTCAGGCTGATTCCACAGCCCCAGAGTAATGAAGAAACAATTTTGAAGTCACAGATCACAACTTTAGGCACTTAGCTTGCCTAGTTAAGTCCTGGGAGAGCAGGACTCAGCCATTCTCTCTGTTTTTTTAAAACCTGTTACTGTTACTCCATTCAAACTCTGCAGAAAGCCAAAGATTTGCTATTGTCATGAGTAAAAGGGAGGGAAACTGGCTCCAAGGTTTTAAATTCAAATGGACACCCAGCAGCAGCTCACAGCACCTACAGAAATGTGGGTCTCCAGAATATCCTCATTTTATATTACATAATGCAAGTAAAAAATATTCTGTTCCAGAAATGTAATCAAAATCACTTATGGAAAAATGAGGTAAAATAAAACAGCCTGCAGTACAAATGAAAACTATGAGGAACATCAGCATTCAAGGGATTTGTTTTGTTGATATCAATTAAAATCTGAAGTTGTAGTTAAGACTCAGAATGAACGCTGTATGATCAAGGAAAATGCAGTACTGGTGGCTAACAAAAGTGCTCCCCACCATTGTAGAAAGTATATAAATATATGCACTTCTGCACACAAATATCAGGATCCAGGTTTTTAACTGGCTTACACAAATGTTATCCAATAAATACACATTGGTATCAGAACATATTTTCATTGGTCCATCAGGCATGTCAAACTCTCTGTTACTTATTCATTGATCGTGGAGTACTGCTAGGTTCAGTTCTGCTTAAATTAAAAATAGAGAAAAATAGGGTTGTAATAAAGTGGCAATCCTTAAATTTGCAAACAGTGCTATAAGTTTTATAAATTGTCAAGTAATAAATCAGAAGCCAAAGTTCCTTTTGTTTTTACTGTTGAAAGCTATGCAATGTGACTATCTAAAAGACAGTTAGAAACAAAGAACAAAATAAATAGGAGCAGGAATAGGCCATAAGGCCCCTCGAGCCTGCTCTGCCATTCAATAAGATCATGGCTCATCTTGAACCTCAACTTCACTTTCTCGTCCCATCCCCATATCCCTTGATTCCCTTAGTGTCCAAAAATCTATCAATCTTGAATATACTCAACGACTGGGCATCAACAGCCCTCTGGGGTGGAGAATTCCAAAGATTCAAAATCCTCTGAGTGAAGAAATTTTTCCTCATCTCGGTCCTAAATGGCCGACCCCTTATCTTGAGACTATGACCCCGAGTTCAGCCAGGGGAAACAGCCTCTCAGCATCAAGCCCTCTAAGAATTTTATACGTTTCAATGAGATCACCCCTTATTCTTCAAAGCTCCAGAGAGTATAGGTCCATTCTACTCAATCTCTCCTCACAGGACAACCCTCTCATCCCAGGAATCAATCTAGTGAACCTTCATTGTTCCCCCTCTAAGGCAAGTATATCCTTCCTTAGGTAAGGAGACCAAAACTGAACACAGTACCCCAGGTGTGGTCTCACCAGAGCCCTATATAATTGCACCAAGACCTCCATACTCTTGTACTCCAACCCCCTTGCAGTAAAGGCTAACGTACTATTTGCCTTCCTAATTGCTTGCTGTACCTGCATGTTAATTTTCTGTGATTCATAGTAGTCCAAAGTAGTTATAGCACACCATACTTCCACTTCATATCAAAATTTGAACAGATTTTCCAAAGAATATGACTTTAGACTAAATTAGAGAAATAAAACTTCCTAAATAAAATACATTATAAATCTGCTGTCTGACAAGGTTTGGAGCCATTCAAACTGATATTCATAGATTTACAGCACACAGGAAACCATTCAACCCATCGTTTCTGTGCTCGTTCTTTGCTAGAGCAATCCGAAACCAATCCTACTGCCTCGCTCTCTTCCCATTGTTCTGGATCATCTTGTTTCAAATATTTATACAATTTTCCCTTAAAAGATACAATGGTCTCTGCTTCGACCACGAACTTACTTTTGTGTCGTCAGCAAATTTTGAGATTGTGTTCCACATATCCGTCCTAATTGTCTTTAGACAGAGAACACATGCAGACCCAGCACTGTCTCCATCCAAATCTTCTCCAATCCAAATAATTCACCCTAACTCTGTTTTGTGTCATCAGCCAAATTTCCATCTAGCTGCGACATTTCCTCTTATACCATACACCTGATTTTTTCTAACAAGCCTCTTGAGACGCTTCATTGAACATCTTCTGAAAATTCATATCACTAGATCTACTGAATTCAGCTGGTATGCAATACCTATCCAATTGGTTGCTTCTTCAAAAAACTCTCTAAAAGGCAAGTCATGTTTGACAAAATTAACAAATCCATGCTGGCTGTCCTTGGTTAATCCAAGTATTTCTAAATTCTCATGAATTTTATCTCATATTATGGATTGTAAGAGTTTGCCCATGACTGATGTTAGACTATCTAGTGCTTAGCTGCCCGGTACATCCTTCTCTCCCTTCTTGAACATTGGCCACTCTCCAGCCCCATACCACAATGTGCATATTTAAGGAGGATTGAAAAGATACATGAGCCTCTGCTATCGCCCCTCTGATTTTCCAACAACCCATGGTGCATACCATCAGCCCCCAGTGATTTGCCTACCTTGAGCTCTGCTAATTTTTTTCAGAACCAATTCCTTTTCTACAGATAGTTCTATCAATTGTCCCATATCATCCTCTAGTACACTTATTTTCTCATTTTCACCATCATTTATAAAAACATAAATATTTAATATCACCACCTATCTTCAACCTGCACAATTAGAAATTCAAAATCCTTATCCCCATCTAACAATGCCTCTATGCCTCACCACCTTCTTACTTCTGCAAAGCTCCTGCTTGCACCCTCCATTCTTCCAACTCTGGTCTAAATGTTTCCTTCCTCCTATGCCCTATCATCGGTAGCAGGGCCGACAGCATCTTGCCCAAAAACACACCCCAAACCTTTGGGTCGTTTCAATCTTTCCCATTTCAAAATCTATCTTAAAAACCTACTTCTTTAACCACACCTTCAGTCGCCTTTCCTAATTCCCCCTTTTCTCCGCTAATTGTGAAGTGCTGTGGATTATTTTGATGTGTTCAATGTACTATATAAAATCAAGTTGTTATTGTCGTCATTGGTGAGATCTCATGAACTCCTTTTGAAGTTCGCTCACTGGAGGTGTGCAGCCCTTCCATATTTGTACATTATAATACCCAATTTCAACAATGTAACCTCTCACTGTGAACAATGTCATGGGAGATTTGCTAGCAATATAAAAATTACAGACATAGATATTTCCTGTTTGACATGTCACTATTATAAGCAAATTAATTCTAGTCAAATTCCTTGTAGCTGATGCAAATTTATTCCAATAATATAAAGCCTGTCATTTGGAATGTACAAACTCCTTCCAAATCAACAAATACTTCAACACAAAAGTCAAGATGACTGTAGCCAATGACTTAGAAAAATACCTTAGCAATCACACTCAAAAGAGGGAAACAAAGTCAACTATTTAACCTTGCATTCTGACTTGCTGCCTGACAATTAAACTCGGACCTCATCCTGCACTAAACAATTAAACTCGGATTGATCCAAGTCTCTGTTTAATTACCTATTATTAGACTTTGTATCCTTAAAGGGATATAATAATCCACCCAGCAGCAGAATATATTGTATAGCAAAGTATTACACGCCTCTCCTTATAAAACAGCAAATCGTCTGCATTACTATGACCATTGACACGAGAGCTTCTAGCAATGTACCAAATTAACTAAAAAGCAGCGGTGGGGGGGGGGGGGGGGGGGGGAGGGGGGAGCGGGGTTTAGGTGAGGAGAAATTTATGAATCTAAAGAGAAAAGTCAAGGCCATACAGCTGTGTGGCAATTTGGGTAAAGATAAGCAGAGTGTGACAGGAAGGGATAGAGAGTTTAACGGTAATAGCGCATCAGTGAATAAAGTCAAATCAGGGAAAAATAGTAAACAGTTAAATTAAAGGTGCATAATCTGAATGCATGAAGCATTTCTAACAAGATAGACGAATTAATGGCACAAATAGAGATAAACGGCTTTGATCTAGTAGCCATTACTGAGACGTGGTTGCAGGGTGACCAAGGTTGGGAACTAAATATTCCAGGTTACTTGACTTTTAGAAAAGATCAGCAAAATGGAAAAGGAGGGAGGAGGTAGTCCTAATAATAAAGGTTGAGATAAAGGCAGTAGTAAGTAAGGATCTTAGCTCAGAAAATCAGGATGTTGAATCAACATGGATGAAGCTAAGAAATAACAAGGGGCAGAAAACTCTAGTGGCAATAGGTTATAGGCCCCCCTAACAGTTATACCATTGGAAAGAGTATTAATCAAAAAATAAGATAACAAAGGTAATGCAATAATCATGGGGGACTTTAATCTTCATATAGACTGGGCAAATCAAATTGGCAAAAGCAGTTTGGAGGACGAGTTCATGGAATGCATTCGAGACAGTTTCCTCGAACAATACATCGTGGAACCAACCAGGGAACAGGCTATTTTAGATCTTGTCTTCTGTAATGAGGCAGGGTTAATTAGTAATCTCATAGTAAGGGATCCTCTGGGGAAGAATGAACATAATACGATAGAATTTCAAGAGTGATGTACTTCAGTCCAAAACGAGAGTCTTAAACTTAAAGCCAATTACATAGGAATGCGGGGCAAGTTGGCTACGGTAGATTGGGAAATTAGATTAAAAGATTATGACGGTAGATGAGCAATGGCAAACATTTAAAGAAATATTTCACAATTCTCAACGAATATACAATCCATTGAGAAATAAAAACTCCACAGGAAAAGTGATTAACCTGTGACTAACTAGGGAAGCTAAGGATTGTATTAGATTAAAAGTAGAGGCTTATAATGTTGCCAAGAAGGTAGTAAGCCTGAGGATTGGGAATGTTTTAGAAACCAGCAAAGGATGACCAAAAAATTGATAGAGAGGAAACAGAATGAGAGTAAACTAGCAAGAAATACAAAAAACAGATTGTAAGATCTTCTACAAGTATGTAAAAAGGAAGAGAGGAGCGAAAGTAAAAATGGGTCCCTTAGAGGTTGAGACAAGAAAAATTATAATGAGGAATAAGGAAATGGCAGAGAATGTTAAACAAATATTTTGTATCTGTTTTCACAGTAGAAGACACAGAAAACATACCAGAAATAGTGGGGAACCAAGGGTCTAATGAGAGTGAAGAACATAAAAACGAATTAATATCAGTAAAGAGAAAGTACTGGAGAAATTAATGGGACTAAAAGCTGACAAATCCCCTGGACCTGATGGCCTACATCCTAGGGTTCTAAAAGAGGTGGCTGCAGAGATAGTGGATGCATTGGTTGTAATCTTCCAAAATTCCCTAGATTCTAGAACGGTCCCAGTGGATTGGAAGGTAGCAAATGTAACCCCGCTATTCAAGAAAGGAGGGAGAGAGAAAACAGGGAACTACAGGCCAGTTAGCCTGACATCAGTAGTAGGGAAAATGCTGGAATCCATTATTAAGGACATGGTAACACGGCACTTAGAAAATCATAATATGATTAGGCAGAGTCAACATGATTTTATGAAAGGGAAATCGTGACTGACAAATATATTAGAGTTTTTTGAGGATATAACTAGCAGGGTAGATAAAGGTGAACCAGTGGATGTAGTATATTTGGATTTTCAAAAGACATTCGATAAGGTGCCACAAGAAAGGTTGTTACACATGATTAGGACTCATGGGATTGGGGTAATATATTAGCATGGATAGAGGATTGGTTAAGAGTTAGAAAACAGAGAGTAGGGACAAACGGATCATTTTCAGGTTGGCAGGCGGTTACTCGTGGGGTGTCGCAAGGATCAGTGCTGGCGCATCAGCTATTTACAATCTATATTAATGACTTAGAAAAAGGGACCAAGTGTAGTGTATCCAAGTTTGCTGACGATACATAGAAACATTCCGCCATTCAATATGATCATGGCTGATCCTCTATCTCAATACCATATTCCCACTCTCTCCCCATACCCCTTGATGCCTTTTGTGTCTAGGAATCTATCTAGCTCCTTCCTAAATATATTCAGTGACTTGGCCTCCACAGCCTTCTGTGGTAGAGAATTCCACAGGTTCACCACCCTCAGAAGAAATTTCTCCTCATCTCAGTCCTAAATATCCTGAGACTGTGACCCCTATGAAGTAAAGCTGGGAGGAGGACACAGAGTCTGCAAAGGGATATAGACAGGTTAAATGAGTGGGCAAGAAGGTGCCAAATGGAGTATAATGTGGGGTAATGTAAGGTTATTCACTTTGATAGGAAGAATAGAAAAACAGAACATATTTTAAAATGGTGAGAAACTATTAAATGTTGGTATTCAGGGGGATTTGGGTGTCCTTGTACACAAAACACAGAAAGTTAACATGCAGGTACAGCAAGCAATTAGGAAGGCAAATGGTATGTTGGCCTTTATTGCAAAGGGGTTGGAGTACCAGAGTAAAGAAATCTTGCTGCAATTGTACAGGGCTTTGGTGAGGCCACACCTGGAGTACTGTGTATAGTTTTGGTCTCCTTACCTAAGGAAGGAAATACTTGCCTTTGAGGCACTATATTGATTCCTGAGATGAGAGGGTTGTCCTAGGAGGAGAGATGGAGTAGAATGGGTCTATAGTCTCTGAAGTTTAGAAGAATAAGTGGTGATCTCATGAAACATATAAGATTCTGAGAGGTCTTGACAGGGTAGATGCTGAAAGGCTGTTTCCCCTGGCTGGACAGTCTAGAACTATGGGGGCATAGACGCAGGATAAAAGGTCGGCCATTTAGAACTGAGATGAGGAGAAATTTCTTCACTCAGAGGATTGTGAATCTTTGGAATTCTCTACCCCAGGGCACCTTCTTGCCCACTCATTTAACCTGTCTATATCCCTTTGCAGACTCTGTGTCCTCCTCACAGCTTTACTCAGTCATTGATTTTATTCAAGGCTGAGATCAATAGATTTTTGGACTTTAAGGGAATCAAGGGATATGGGGATCGGGCGAGAATGTGGAGTTGAGGTCGAAGATCAGCCCATGATCTTGTTGAATGGCGGAGCAGGCTCGAGGGGCCTTATGGCCTACTCCTGCTCCTATTTCTTATGTTCTTACTAAAAATGCAACACTGGCACATACAAATGTCACACTTTTTAGGGTTGCAATACAAATCTTACTTTGGAGCTGCAATCTAAAACTGGCAAGCAGGTTCCAATATGCAGAGTTTCCTGAGTAACCAATTAAACTCTGAACAACATTAGGTTGTTTACTTATAGCAATTAGGTTTTCTGGCCTCAAAGGGATAGACAAGCTCAAACTTAGCTCCACTTGAGCAGCAGAATAAAATATTATGCGTCGTATGGTATTGTATTTGTAATTACAACATAGAATATCATCCAATTTACGCTACAGGAGTGCTGCTAAAATATAAAATTTTCATGTGAAGCTTGCTCCTATGGAAAAAAATGCCATTATAGCCCACCTATAGCTGATGTGACAGGAATTTTCAATGTTAAGGGTGTCACATCTTGCCTGTCACACCCTATGACATACATGAGGTGTGCTCAACAACTGCTCATTAGATTCACCAAGTAAAGTAAAAAGTCATGATGCTGATTGTTATGGGAAAGGTGGGGGGGAAAATCAATGGCAGCAATTCTCTGGCAAAGGCTTGCAGTTGCTGAATCTCGTTCTTGCTTCAACTGCCCATCTCCTTCAACCATTCTCCCATTCTGCCTTCGCCCGCATCATCTCGAACCCCTCTTCCCCTACCCTGCCTCCCCCTTTCCCCTCCCCACCTCCTCTACTCTCACTGTGCCATCTTCCCTCATCCACTCTTCTACTTCCGCCCTCTCCCCTCCTCCTGCCTTCTCCCTTCCCCACCTCCTCTCTTTCCCCTCCACTGTCTGCCTTCTCCCCTCAGTCCCCTTTCCCACCTCCTCCTCCAGTAATATACATGGATTTTCTGAAGGCATTCCATACGGTGGCAATGGGCTTCTTAAAAATCTTCAGACATATGGTGAAAAAGGAAATGTAGCGGCATGGATAGAAATTTGAGTGATTGGCAGGAAACGAAGATTTAAGGCACAAAGGTGTTGCTTCAACTTGAAACGGGTTGGAAGTGGTGTACCCTGGAGACGCACTGAGGCCACTTTTGTTCTCGATGTATATAAAGGATTTGGACTTGGGTATAAGTAACAATCTTAAAACCATCTGATGATACAAAAGTATGGTGTTTGGCAAACAGTGAGGGGTACTGTAAAAGACTGCAGAAAGACAGATAGATTAGCATAATGGCAAATAGGTAGCAGATGCAATTTAATGTCGCTAAGTGTGAGAATACATTTTGGGAGAAAAAAAGGATTGGGCATATACAATGGAAATACACTGAAAGGTGTGCATGAAGAGAGAGGGATCTAATCCTCTGAAAGTGAAAGTGCACGTAGCAAATGAAGCCATAAAAAGCCAATACATTTTGAGTTTTATAACTGGGGCAAAGAGTACAAGAATAAAGAAGTAGTGATGAATTTAAAGGAAACATTGATTAGGCCACAGTTAGTCTTATATGCAGTTCTGAACACCCCATTTAAGAAAGGATATTAAAGTTAGAAGTGTTCAACTTAAATTCACCAGAATGAAGGCAGGGATGGCAAACTATAGTTTTCATAAGAGACGTCAGATATTGGGATTATTTCCCTGGAGCAGAGAAGGTGAAAAGATTTAACAGAGGTTTTTAAAATTATGAAGCATTTTGATACAGTGAATAGGGGCAGACTATTTTCTTTGGCTGGGGATTCAGTGACAAGGGGACATCAATTGAAAATCATAGAGAGTGTGAGAAGAACGAATAGAAAAAAATTCTTCATACAAAAGGTTGCTGGATCATAGAATGCTTTGCCACAGGAAATGGTTGAAGCAGAGATCATTGCTTCTTTTAGGAAGAATTGGCTAAATATTTGAAGCAGAGAAAGATACAAGGCTGTGGAGAGAGTACGGGGCAGGAGGATTAGTTTTGGATTGCTGTAGCAAAGAGCTGCACAGATACAGTGGGAAAATGGCCTTCTTCTAGTGTGTAAACTTCTATGGTAGGTGAGCCACTCGCCACCAAGTACCCAGCCTCTGCCCTGGTCTTGTAAAAATGTTGCTGATATGATTGGTCCAATTAAGCTTCTGGTCAATGCTGACCCCCAGGATGCTGATGGTAGGAGAATCAATGGTAGTGGTGCTGTTGAAGGTCAGGGGAGGTGGCTGAGCCATTTCTTGTTGAAAATGGTCATTGTCTGGCACTTGTATGCAACCAGTGTTACCTGCCACTTGTAAGCCCAAGCTTGGATGTTGTTCAGATGCTGCTGTAAGTTAGCATGGGCTGCTTCATTATTGGAAAAGTTGTGAATGGAGCTGAGCATTGAATAATAGTCAGTAAGCAAGCCCACTCCTGACCTTATGACGCAGGAAAGGTCGTTGATGAAGCAGCTGAAAATAATAGGGCCGAGGACACGACCCTAAGGAATTCCTGTAGCAATGCCTGGATCAAGAATGTGACGAGGTGTAGAGTCGAGTGGTTCTGGCAAATCCCAAACTGAATGTTGATGAGCAGGTTGTGGAGAGTTGGTGCTACTTAATGAACTATTGATGATTCTATCCATCAACTTTGCTGAAGATTGGAAGGAGGCTGATAGGACAGTGATTGGCATACCTGGGCAGTTTTCAACATTGTCAGGTAGAAGAAAGCATTACAGCTGCACTGGAACTGCTTGACTAGGGGGCTAGCTAGTTCCAGTGCACAGGTTTTCAGCACTACAGCTGGGACAGTCAGGACCCATAGCTTTTGCTGTGTTCAGTGCACTCAATCACTTATCAATGGAGTGGCACATGGAATGAACTGAACTAGCATGTATGGTGGTGAGGACCTCGAGTGGATGCCATATCCTGTCCACAAAAAGCAGGGCAAATCCAATCCGGCCAATTACCGCACTATCAGTCTACTCTCAATCATCAGCAAAGTGATGGAAGGTGTCGTCGACAGTACTATCAAGCGGCACATACTCACCAATAACCTGCTCACTGATGCTCAGTTTGGGTTCCGCCAGGATCACTCGGCTCCAGACCTCATTACAGCCTTGGTCCAAACATGGACTAAACAGCTGAATTCCAGAGGTGAGGTGAGAGTGACTGCCCTTGACATCGAGGCAGCATTTGACCAAGTTGGCACCAAGGAGCCCTAGTAAAATTGAAGTCAATGGGAATCAGGGGGAAAACTCTCCAGTGGCTGGAGTCATACCTAGCACAAAGGAAGATGGTAGTGGTTGTTGGAGGCCAATCATCTCAGCCCCAGGGCATTGCTGCAGGAGTTCCTCAGGGCAATATCCTTGGCCCAACCATCTTCAGCTGCTTCAACAATGACCTTCCCTCCATCATAAGGTCAGAAATGGGGATGTTCACTGATGATTGCAGTGTTCAGTTCCATTCGCAACCCCTCAGATAATGAAGCAGTCTGTGCCCACATGCAGCAAGACCTGGACAACATCCAGGTTTGGGCTGATAAGTGGCAAGTACATTCACACCAGACAAGTGCCAGGCAATGAACATCTCCAACAAGAGAGAGTCTAACCACCTCCCCATGACATTCAACGGCATTACCATCGCTGAATCCCCCACCATCAACATCCTGGGGGTCACCACTGACCAGAACCTTAACTGGACTGGCCACATAAATACTGTGGCGACAAGAGCAGGTCAGAGGCTGGGGATTCTGTGGCACGTGACTCACCTCCTGAATCCCCAAAGCCTTTCCACCATCTACAAGGCACAAGTCAGGAGCGTGATGGAATACTCTCCACTTGCCTGGATGAGTGCAGCTCCAACAACACTCAAGAAGCTCGACACCATCCAGGACAAAGCAGCCCATTTGATTGGCACCCCATCCACCACCCTAAACATTCACTCCCTTCACCACTGGCACACCGTGGCTGCAGTGTGTACCATCCACAGGATGCACTGCAGCAACTCACCAAGGCTTCTTCGACAGCACATCCCAAACCCACGACCTGGACCACTTGGAAGGACAAGGACAGCAGGTACATGGGAACAACACCACCTGCACGTTCCCCTCCAAGTCACACACCATCCCGACTTGGAAATATATCGCTGTTCCTTCATCGTCGCTGGGTCAAAATCCTGGAACTCCCTACCTAACAGCACTGTGGGAGAACCTTCACATCACTGACTGCAGCAGTTCAAGGAGGCGGCGGCTCACCACCACCTTCTCAAGGGCAATTAGAGATGGGCAATAAATGCTGGCTTTGTTAGCGATGCCCACATCCCAAGAACGAATAAAAAAATAGTGGGATTGTCCACTTGGCCCTTTTGGCTGAAGATGCTTTATACTTATCTCTTGCACTCCCACGTTGGGCTCTGCCATTGTTCTACCTTCCTATTGAACCAGGTTTAATCTTCCGGCATAATGATGATGGACATGTGAGGGATGTATTAGGCCATGAGGTTACAGATTATGATAGCATTCAATTCTACTGCTGGTGGCCCAAAGTGCCTCATGGACGCTCAGTTTTGGGCTAAATCTATCCTTATCCTATCCCAATTAGCACAGTGGTCGTGTCACACAGCATAATGGACTGCTTTACAACTCTGTCCAATTTGGGTAATTTCAGATGTGTACAGAGACACTTTAACAGAAGTGAACCTGCACTAACTACCCTTCAAACTTCCTAATTGATAATAGTCAGGGCCCTACTGATCAACAATTCAGCAGCTGTGAAATTCAGTGCCTGCTGCAGAATTTTTTTCCATACCATTTTTCCCCCATTGCTTTCTTTCCCTATTGTAACTGTGCCAGAACTAATGTCTGTTTTGAATGGTATCTGGTGACACCAACCCGCTAACCCCAAATGATATGATAATCCCCATGCATGTCACACCTTGCATACTTTGATTGCATTTGAAGGGTTATGTTATCCCATCGATGTCAACTGGTTTTGCAGAAATTGAGTCCATCTTTGTATATTGGAACATAAGTCGGCCATTTAGCCCATCGAGCCTGTTCTGCCATTCAATGAGATCATGGCTGATCTGTGACCTAACTCCATGTACCCGCCTTAACCAAAGGCATTATGGGATATGGGGCTAACAAAAATCTATCAATCTCAGATTTAAAATTAACAATTGAGCTTGTATCAACTGCCGTTTGCAGAAGAGTTTTCAAAAATTCTACCACCCTTTGCATGTAGAAATGTTTCCCAACTTCACTCCTGAAAGTCCTGGCTCTAATTTTTAGGCTACGTCCCCTAGTCCTAGACTCCCCAACCAGCGGAAATAGTTTCTCTCTATCTATCCATCAGTTCCTCTTAATATCTTGAAAACTTGGATCAAATCACCCTTAATCTTCTAAATTCCAGGGAATACAACCCTAGCTTGTGTAATCTCTCCTCCTAACTTTGTTCCATTTGGTTATAAATTGCAAGGTGTGAATGAATGGGCAGCAAATCAATGAGAATTAGAAAACTGGTGTCATTCAGAACATCAGTTATTTATTGCCTTAACAGTCAATTAAAACTGGGCTGTCTCACCAAACCAGTGTTAAGTGGCAGGTATTACTGGCTATAGCTAAGCAACAGAGGAGAACTCCAAGGTTAAGCACAGTAAACGGCATTTAAAATTCACAATTATTTAAAACAGTCACCAGTTTAACACTTTTTATACAGCACTTCAAAAATATTTGTTGTACAGAGACTGAGATGTACCCAAGCTCTGACAGATCTGCCACAGAGTCTAAATTCTCCTGCTGCTGAATGTGCTTGGGGCTGGAACAGAAATTGGGCTTTGGTGATGCAGAATCCTTGGGGGTCTTATTATAGTTTGATAGCCAGCAGTTGATAGTCCTAGTGGTTCTAACCTGGTTAACTAACAGCATGGAAGACAACCAAATGGAACAAAGTTAAATGACTAAACAGAATTTAAAGTTTAAAGCTTGGTTTACAGTCAAATTTTAAGAAATTTGAGGACAACTTCAACATTAAACTAAATCAGCATTTATGCTACTGACAACCAAAGGAAAGATTTCAGGGAACGGTACAAATACAGGCAACAAAAGTTTGTACCAGAGTGATTGGGTTACTTCCTTGATTTCCCCCATGTTGTTCAGTTGCCAGACATACTGCTTTGAGGGTTTGTATTAAGTGGAGTCAGCCACTTCTTTACAGGGAAGGTGGGAGAAAATGCATCATCTAGCAGCCAAATTACAGCAATATGAGAGCCTGGGGGCAGTCTCCCACCTACTCTCTTCAACACAGCTGGTGTCTCATCCAGACTGACCAGAAGTGTTCTTGCCTATTGGGGTTGTTACTGCATTTTCGTGATGCACCCCAGAAAGCCAAAGTTTGACAGATCCCTTTGACAGATATTTGCAATCAACTTTGCCCAAGAATATGAATTTCATTGACTTCAGCGATCATCTGTCTAAAAATTGGAGTGGAGAGCTTCAACTGGTCTTGGACAGAGGAGTGGGAATATCTCTTCCTGCACCTTCTGGTTAGTTAATGTATATGCAACCTCTGTTTGTGAGTGTTGGACAGCATAAAAGCGTGCAGTCATTAGGAAGCAATTGTAATGAGGCTGTCTCTTAAATTTGGCCTTTGTGGTCACCGTGAGTACAGGAGTAATTGGGAAAATATTCTGAAACGGCAATGGCAAGTCACAGATTTCCCATTGCCTAATGCACACTCGACAATGTTGGTTCAGCAAGTAAACTTATGAATATTTGAAAAAAGGACAACTTGAACAGTGACATTATTAGAGAGCATAACAAGCAGAAGCTGCTGTTGTGTTGACTTGATACAAAATGTTGAGGTGCCTGGGGTAAATATGCTGGTCACACTCAAGCATTACAGGAACTTTGGCAGTTTTGCTCCAGTTACATCGTCTTGTAGATCACAGGCAGTTTGATCCCATCTCACTGATGCCATACAAGAAAGAAAAACTTGCATTTATCTTGCGCCTTTCATGACCTCGGGACGTGCCAGAGCACATTACGACAGTAACTACGCTTCAAAAATACTTCATTGGTTGTAATATAGGCAACATGACAGCCAATTTGCTCACAGCAAGGTTCTACAAACGGCAATGTGATGATGACCAAATAATCTGTTTTAGTGATGTTGGTTGAGAGATAAATATTGGCAAGACACCAGGGAGAACTCCTCTGCTCTTCTTCGAAATAGTGCCATAGGATCTTATGTTCACCCAGGAGAGCAAACGGGGCCTCAGTTTAACATCTCATCCGACAGACATGCCTCCTACAGTGCAGCACTCTCTTTTCACAAAATCTAGGCTGACACTTCAGTACAGAACTAAATCTCAAGGACTTAAGTAAGTTATCATCACTGAGATGAATGACCTACATGATTTTGGACTGTAGAGTCCAGGACCAACAGATTTTAGTCTCCTGTGGAGATCTACAACATGATACAAATTTTGGACAACAATGAAGTTGTCAATGATGACAAGTGAACTCAAGCTTTATAACATGTCCCTGAAGATGTTCACAGCCTGGATTTGCCCTCTTGTTCAAGACCATGCATCATGCACACTGGGAGCTAATTTAGTACTTAACTCATTAAAGTAACAAGCAATTATCACATGAATAGAATTAAATAAAAATCTCTTCACTTTTTCAGGATGGGTAGAGAAGATTTCTTTCTAAAAATAAAATGAAAGAAATGTCAACCTATTACTACTTCATATATTGCTCTGTATATGCATTATACAAACAAATTAGCAACAATGTTTGCCTATATAACAAGTGATTACACTTCAAAAGTAACTCATTAGCTGTGAAGTTTTGGGACATTCTGAATACAGTGAAAGGCACTATATGAATGCATATTCTTAGGTGGACATGACATATTATTGTAAAAATCAGTTGTTGCAGTATGAGTTTACAACATGAATGGAAGATGAGGAACATAAGGCATATTTCCAGTAAAACGCTGAATTTTTAAAAAAATAACTAACATTGTACATACATTGACTCGTTGCTGAAACAATGTGAAGATCTGATTTTTGTGTATGATTAGTTTAAAAAAGCTTGCAAATATGTGAGAAAGAGACAAGTCATTTTTTTCTCATTTTTATCATGACTTGGCAAATATCAAGAAGCTTCAAGATCTCAGTCCACCAACCAGTCTAATCACATAGACCGACAACTGCATATACAACCAAATGAATCACAAATGGAATTGTAATGCCCGCTACCTTGATCCTTAAGTCGTAAATCTTGCAGGAAAAATTAACTCTGCTCCAACTATGGTAATAACATTTACAGACAATGTTAAACTTGACAACATTGCTTTAATACTGCAGCTTGTTTTGAAACTGGAAGAGATCATATTCCTCAAATTGTAGGCATGAGCTCAAGAAAGCCTATTAGACCAGCATGTCCTCCAGCATCAACAGCAAAAAAGGTGGCAAATGGCTAAATTTAAGTATTTCCTGATAAGATTGCTAAATTCTCCCTGATGATTTGGAAAACAAATTATCCTATTCTGACTCATCTGCTAAGCATTAATGTGCAGCAAATAATTCTCATTGTGCTTATAAATTACACTAGCACCTTAATAGGCAGATTCAGACTAGGTAATTAGAATCAGCAAGGATGATAAAATATAATTACCAACAGCAGATTAGTACAGCTCCTTTTACAATAGCTGCTCATTAATTCTTGATACATGGGCTTTGAAAGGTCAGATCTACATACTCTTCCAGGCTTTGTATCATACGGTAAAGTCACTAATTCCACATCCTCAGCTAGGAGCCATGCTGCAAGTCAGAGATACAGATACAATACATTACTGCTGATTTTTCAACCTTCGTTCCCTTCTAGCCTGACTCTCTACTGAAGTGGTGATTTTCCCCTAATGTGCCAAAGATATGACATTTCAATATTGTTGAATTCAATTAGTCTTAAAAAAAAGTATTTCTAAACTCATTAAGATTATGGTTTATAAGATTTTTTTTTTGGAGGTGCAGGGAAGACCGGCAGTGGAGTTTTAGGGGTATTTGTCAATACGTATTCATGTCAAATGCTGGACCCAATTTCCAGATGTGGAAGATGTCAAGGTACAGAAAATTGGGCCAGAGCCCATCTTGCTAATTCACAAACTTTACAACGGTTGCCTGTTTAGAGACTGCATCAGCCACTAATGGATTCCACTGATCACTCTTGGAAAATACTGAATTGTCGTGATGCTTGGAGCTCCTTCTTGCTGGTTAGTCAGCTCTTCGGCGGCTGGACCCATTTTTCTGAGATGCTCATATGCCATCATGTTACGAGATCGTAACTGGGTCTGCAAATAATCCACGTGTCTTCTGGGACCACCAGGTCTAAGCTGTTGCCAATACCTGGCCAGTTAGAGTGGTGTGCTTTTCTGAGACTGCTGAGTTGTAACAGCCTCACAGAAAGTCTTGTGTCCAGAACCATAATATGTAAGCTGTCATCAGTCCCAGAACCAGAAAGTACATCCTGTTAAAATCTTATACACTATAGCCATGGTACAGCCTTCAAGCTCAATGGGTTTGAGGTAGTCTGTGGCTATTGAGTGCAAACAATAGGAATGTTTAAAACCTACAAAGGGTCAAGTCCTACTAATGGTCCATTAAGTTGTGTTTCGATTAATGGGGAATCCCAGCCGCACTAAGCAAAGTTAGGACTTACTGTCACAATCTTCATAAGATACTGAAATAGTGGAATGAACTAGCTATCTAGATAAGGACAGTAGTCGAAGGAAAGCCCCTACTGATCTGGTGAATATTCTGGTGGATGAAGTTAAACCAAAAGAAGCAACAGCCTTGCAACTATACTGTGCAAAGATCATTAACACATTTATATTAAATTGATTTATCTATTAGGAGGTGTTAACCCAGCTGGATTTGTCAATTCTGTACCTGGAGCTCGTGGGCTTCTTTTTACGATGTGTTCTGCTCCAGTGTGTGGGGATTGTGTATTGAGCAAAGGCATCCTAATAACAGAATTAGAAGCAGGAGTAGGCCATACAGCCCTAGAACCTGCTCCGCCATTCAATAAGATCATGGCTGATCTTCGTTTCGGCTCCACTTTCCCGCCCAATCCCCATATCCCTCGATTCCCTTAGAGTCCAAAAATGTATCAATCTCAGCCTTGAATATACTCAACGACTGAGCATCCACAGCCTTCTGGGGTAGAGAATTCCAAAGATTCATAACTGAGTGGAGAAATATTTCCTCATCTCAGTCCTAAATGGCCGACCCCTTATCCTGAGACTATGCCCCATTGTTCTAGACTCTCCAGCCAGGGAAACAGCCTCTCAGCATCTACCCAGTCAAGCCTCCTCAGAATCTTACATGTTTCAATGAGATCACCTCTCAATTCTTCTAAACACGAGAGTACAAGCCCATTCTACTCAATCTCTTCTCATAGGACAACCCTTTCATCCCAGGAATCAATCTGGTGAACCTTTGTCGCACGGCCTCCAAGGCAAGTATATCCTTCCTTAGGTAAGGAGACCAAAACTGTACACAGTACTCCAGGTGTGGCCTCACCAAAGCCCTTTACAATTGCAGCAAGACTTCCTTATTCTTTTACTCCAGCCCCCATGCAATAAAAGCCAACATACCATTTGCCTTCCTAATTGCTTTCTGTATCTGCATGTTAACTTGGTGTTTCGTGTACAAGGACACCCAAATCTCTCTGAACAACATTTTAAGTTTGTCACCATTTTAAAAATATTCTGTTTTCCTATTCGTCCTACCAAAGTGAATAACCTCATACTTCTCCACATTATCCTCCATCTGCCACCTTCTTGCCCCTTCAGTTAACCTGTTGGTATTCTTTTGCAAACTCTTTGTGCCCTCCTCACAGCTTACTTTCCACCTAGCTTTGTATCGTCAGCAAACTTGGATACATTACACTCAGTCCCTTCATCTAAGTCTTTAATATAGCTGAGGCCCAAGCACCGATCCTTGAGGCACCCCATTGGTTACAGCCTGCCAACCTGAAAAGGACCCATTTATCCCTACTCTCTGTTTTCTGTCTGTTAACCAATGCTAATATATTACCCCGAACCTCATGAGCCCTTATCTTGTGTAACACAGCACAGGTCCGAGAGTGAGAGCTGAGCGGGAGATCAAGAGCGGTGTCAGCACAGGCCCGAGAGAGAGCGTGGAGCGGGATATCAAGAGCGGTGTCAGCACAGGCCCGAGAGAGAGTACGGAGCGGGAGATAAAGAGCGGCGTCAGCACAGGCCCGAGAGGGAGAGCGGAGTGGGGAGATGAAGAGCGGTGTCAGCATAGGCCCGAGAGAGAGTACGGAGCAGGAGATAAAGAGCGGTGTCAGCATAGGCCCGAGAGAGAGTACGGAGCGGGAGATAAAGAGCGGTGTCAGCATAGGCCCGAGAGAGAGTACGGAGCGGGAGATAAAGAGCGGCGTCAGCACAGGCCCGAGAGAGAGTACGGAACGGGAGATAAAGAGCGGCGTCAGCACAGGCCCGAGAGAGAGTACGGAACGGGAGATAAAGAGCGGCGTCAGCACAGGCCCGAGAGAGATTACGGAACGGGAGATAAAGAGCGGCATCAGCACAGGCCCGAGAGAGAGAGCGGAGTGGGGAGATGAAGAGCGGTGTCAGCATAGGCCCGAGAGAGAGTGCGGAGCGGGGAGATCAAGAGCGGTGTCAGCACAGGCCCGATAGAAAGCGCGGAGCGGGGAGATCAAGGGCGGTGTCAGCACAGGCCCGAGAGAAAGCGCGGTGTCAGCACAGGCCCGAGAGAACGGAGCGGGAAGTTAAACAGCACCGTCAGTACAGGCTCAAGAGAGAGTGCAGAGCGGGAGATGAAGAGCAGCATCAGCACAGGCTCAAGAGAGAGCGGAGCGGGGAGATGAAGAGCGGTGTCAGCACAGGCCCGAGAGAAAGAGCGGAGCGGGGAGATAAAGAGCGACGTCAGGACAGGCCAGAGAGAGAGAGAGAGAGAGAGAGCGAGCGCGGAGAGGGGAGATGAAGAGCGGCGTCAGCACTGGCGAGAGAGAGAGAGAGCGCGCGCGCACAGAGTGGGGAGAGCTCCTTTCCTTACAACCAACTCACACAGGCAGAAATTTGAAAGTGTGACGTCACAGGACAGCAGGTAGGTGATTGGTTGGTGAGTATTACTGTTTTTCTTCTCTTTAAGTTAGGGCAGCGGGTTAATCTAACAGCTCAATTCAATAACCTAAAGTAGATAAATTAATTAGTTAATAAAACCAAGAATAACGAGTGATTAAAAACTCTAATAAAGTAAATAAATAAAACAAGGTTAGATAGGGATGGCAGAGCACGTGGTGTGTCATAAGTGCAGCATGTGGGCGTTTGTGGAGACCAGTGAGATCCTGAGCAACCATATCCGCACTATGTGTCTGCAGCTCGAGGAACTTCGACTCAGGGTTGTTGAGCTGGAGACTAAGCTGCAGACATTGCAATGCATTGCGGGGGGGGCGGGGTGGAAAGAGAGTTATCTGGTCACTTTGATCCAGGAGGCAGTAACACCCCTTATGTTAGGTAGTAGTTCAGATTTGTTTAGTGGTCAGGGACAGAAGGGTGTGACTGCGAGTGAGGCAGGAGACCCAGGAGGTAGTGATGGAGGAGCCTCAGCCTTTGTTCTAGTCCAACAGGTACAAGGTACTTGCTACCTGTATGGATGAGAACAAAGACTGCAAGGAGGATGGGCAATTTGACCACAACACCATGGTACAGGAGGCCATTCAAGTGGGGGGAGTAAAAAGGAATGTGGTAGTGGTAGGGAATAGTATAGTCAGGGGGATAGATACTGTTCTCTGCAGCCACGACCGAGAGTCCTGAAGGTTGTGTTGCCTGCCCGGTGCCAGGGTTAAGGATATCTCCTCGAGGCTGGAAAAGAACTTGGAGCATGAGGGGAAGGATCCAGTTGTCGTGGTTCCAACAACATAGGTAGAACTAAGAATAAGGTTCTGCTGAGACAGTTTGAGGAGCTACGGTCTAAAGTAATAAGCAGAACCTCAAAAGGTAATTATCTCTGGATTACTACCAGAGTCATGCGGAAATTGGCATAGGGTCAAGCAGATCAGAGAGTTAAATACGTGGCTCAAAGAGTGGTGTGGGGGACAAAGGCTTCGATTCATGGGGCACTGGCACCTGTGGGGAAAGAGGGAGCTGAAGGGACAGAGAGTTAAACGGTAATAGTACATCAGCAAGGAAAAACAGTAAAAAATTAAAATTAAAGGCTCTATCTGAATGCACGGAGCATTCGTAACAAGATAGGCAAATTAGTTGCACAAATAGAGACAAATGGGCTTGATCTAACAGCCATTACAAAGGTATGGTTGCAAGGTGACCAAGGTTGGGAACTAAATATTCCAGGATACTTGACGTTTCGAAAAGGCAGGCAGAAAGGAAAAGGAGGTGGGGGTAGCGCTGGTAATGAAGGATGACATAAGGACAGTGGTGAGAAAGGATCTTGGCTCAGAAGATCAGGAAGTAGAATCAGGTTGGGTGGAAAAATGAAATAACAATGCGCAGAAAACACTGATGGGAGTAGTTTATAGGCCGCCTAATAGTAGCGAAACTATTGGTCAGAGCATTAATCAAGAAATAATAGGAGCTTGTAACAAAGGTATTGTAATAATTGTTGGGGACTTTAATCTTCATATAGATCGGACAAATCAAATTGGCAAAGATAGTCGAGAGGACGAATTCAAGGAATGCATTCGATAGTTTCCTAGAACAATACAACATGGAACCAACCAGAGAATAGGCTATTTTAGATCTTATATTGTGTAATGAGACAGGATTAATTAGAAATCTCACAGAAAAGGATTCCCTGGGGAAGAGTGATCACAATATGATAGAATTTCACATTGAGTTTGAGAGTGACATACATAAGTCAGAAACTAGAGACTTAAACATAAATAAAGCTAATTACTTAGGTATGAGGGCCGAGTTGGCTAAGATAAATTGGGAAATTAAATTGAAGGGTATGATGGTAGATAAGCAATGGCAAACATTTAAAGAAATATTTCATAATTCTTAATAAATTTACATTTCATTGAGAAATAAAAACTCCACGGGAAAAGTGATTTATCCATGGCTAACTAAAGAAGTTAAGGATAGTATTAGATTAAAAGAAGAGGCCTATAAATGTTGCCAAGAGTAGTAAGCCTGAGGGGATTGGGAAAGTTTTAGAAACCAGCAAAGGATGACCAAAAAATTGATAGAGGGAGAAAATAGAATATGAAAGTAAACTAGCAAATAATATAAAAATGGATCGAAAGAGCCTCTACAAGTATGTAAAAAGGAAGAGAGTAGCAAAAGTAAATACGGGTCCCTTAGATGCTGAGACAGGAGAAATTATAATGGTGAATAAGGAAATGGCAGAGATGTTAAGCAAATATTTTGTATCTGTTTTCACAGTAGAAAGCACAAAAACATACCAGAAATAGTGGGGAACCAAGGGGGTAATGAGAGTGAGGGACTTAAAGTAATTAATATCAGAAGAGAAAAAGTACTGGAGAAACTAATGGGACTAAAAGCCGATAAATCCCCTGGACCTGATGGCCTACATCCTAGGGTTCTAAAAGAGGTGGTTGCAGAGATAATGGATGCATTGGTTACGATCTTCCAAAAAGCCTAGATTCTAGAATGGTCCCAGCGAATTAGAAGATAGCAAATGTAATCCCACTATTCAAGAAAGGAGAGAGAGAAAACAGGGAACTACAGGCCAGTTAGCCTGATATCAGTCATCGGGAAAATGCTGGAATCCATCATTAAGGACGTGATAACAGAGGACTTACAAAATCATAATATGATTAGGCAGAGTCAACATGGTTTTATGAAAGGGAAATCGTGTTTGACAAATCTATTACAATTTTTTGAGGATGTAACTACCAGGGTAGGTAAAGGGGAAGCAGTGGACGTAGTATAGTTGGATTTTCAAAAGGCATTCAATAAGGTACCACATAAAAGATTGTTACACAAGATAAGAGCTCATATGGTTGGGGGCAATATATTAGCATGGATAGAGGATTAGTTAACAGACAGAAAATAGAGAGTAGGGATAAACGGGTCATTTTCAGGTTAGCGGGCTGTAACTAATGGGGTGCCACAAGGCTCGGTGCTTGGGCCTCAGCTACTTACAATCTATATTAATGACTTAGTTGAAGGGACCGAGTGTAATGTCTCTAAGTTTGCTGATGATACAAAGCTAGGAGGGAAAGTAAGCTGTGAGGAGGTCATAAAGTCTGCAAAGGGATATAGACAGGTTAAGTGAGCGGGCAAGAAGGTAGCACATGGAGTATAACGTGGGGAAATGTGAGGTTACTCACTTTGGTTGGAAGAATGGAAAAACAGAACATTTTATCAATGGTGAAAAACTATTAAATGTTGGTGTTGAGAGATTTGTGTGTGCTCGTACAGGAAATGCAAAAAATTAGCATGCAGGTACAGCAAACAATTAGGAAGGCAAATGGTATGTTGGCCTTTATTGCAAAGAGGTTGGTGCACAAGAGTAAGCAAGTCTTACTACAATTGTACAGGGCTTTGCTAAGACCTCACCTGGTACAGTTTTGGTCTCCTTATGTAAGGAAGGATATACTTGCCTTAGAGGCAATGCAACAAAGGTTCACTACGTTAATTCCTGTGACTGGAGGGTTGTCCTATGAAGAGAGATTGAATAGAATGGGACTATACTCTCTGGTATTTAGACAAATAAGGGGCAATCTCATTGAAACATATATATGATTCTGAGGGGGCTTGACAGGGTAGATGCTGAGAGGTTGTTTCCCCTGGCTGGAGAGTCGAGAACTAGGGTGCATAGTCGCAGGATAAGGGCCATTTAAGACTGAGATGAGGAGGAATTTCTTCACTCAGTTGTGAATCTTTGGAATTCTCTATCTCAGAAGGCTGTGGATGCTCAGTCGTTGAGTATATTCAAGACTAAGATCGATAGATTTTTGGATTCCAAAGGAATCAAGGAATGTAGGGATCGGGCGGGAAACTGGAATTGAGGTCGAAGATCAGTCATGGTCTTACTGAATGGCAGAACATGCTCGAGGGGCCGTATGGCCTACTCCCGCTCCTATTTCTTATGTAACAATCTATTTGGATTTTTGAAAATCCAAATATACTACATCCACTGGTCCCCCTTTACCTACCCTGCTAGTACATCCTCAAAGAACTCGAATAGATTTGTCAAACACAATTTCCCTTTCATAAAATCACGTTGACTCTGCCCAATCATATTATGACTTTGTTAGTGCCCTGTTACCAAGTCCTTAATAATGGATTCCAGCATTTTCCCGATGACTGATGTCAGGCTAACTGGCCTATATTTCCCTGTTTTCTCTCTCCCTCCTTTCTTGAATAGTGGGATTACATTTGTTATCTTCCAATCCACTATGACCATTCTAGAATCTAGGGAATTTTGGAAGATCACAACCAATTCATCCACTATCTCTGCAGCCACCTCTTTTAGAACCCTCGGATGTCGGCCATCAGGTCCAGGGGATTTATTGGCTTTTAGTCCCATTAATTGCTCCAGTACTTTTACTTTACTAACCTTAATTACTTTAAGTTCCTCACTCTCATTAGACCCTTGGTTCCCTACTATTTCTGGTATGTTTTTGTGCTTTCTACTGTGAAAACAGATACAAAATATTTGCTTAACATCTCTGCCATTTCCTTATTCACCATTATAATTTCTCCTGTCTCAGCCTCTAAGGGACAAATGTTTACGTTTGCTACTCTCTTCCCCTTTACAAACTTGTAGAAGCTCTTACAATTTGTTTTTATACTTATTGCTAGTTTACTCTTATATTCTATCTTTTCCCTCTATCAATTTTTTGATCATCCTTTGCTCGTTTCTAAAACTCTCTCAATCCTCAGGTTTACTATTCTTCTTGGCAGCATTATATGTTTCTTCTTTTAATTTAATACTATCCTTAACTCCTTTAGTTAACTACAGATGGATCACTTTGCCCGTGGAGTTTTTATTCCTCAATGGAATGTATATTCATTGAGAATTATGAAATATTTCTTTAAATGTTTGCCATTGCTTATCTACAGTAATATCCTTTAATCTAATTTCTCAATTAACCTTAGCCAACTTGCCCCATATGCCTATGTAATTGGCTTTGTTTAAGTTTAAGACTCTAGTTTCGGATTTAAGTATGTCCCTCTTGAACTCAATGTGAAATTCGATCTTATTATGTTCTCTCTTCCCCAGAGGATTCCTTACTATGAGATTACTAATTAACCCTGTCTCATTACACAAAACAAGATCTAAAATAGCCTCTTCCCTACTTGGTTCGACGACATATTGTTCCAGGAAACTGTCTCGAATGCATTCCATGAAGTCGTCCTCCAAACTACTTTTGCCAATTTGATTTGCCCAGTCTATATGAAGATTGAAGTCCCCCACGATTATTGCATTACCTTTGTTACAAGCTCCTATTATTTCTTGATTTATACTCTGTCCATAACTATTGTTAGGGGCCACTAAACCATTCCCACCAGTGTTTTCTGTCTCTTGTCTCCACCCATACTGATTCTACTTCCTGATCTTCTGAGCCAAGATCCTTTCTCACCACTGTCTTTACATCTTCTTTTATTGTCAGGGCTACACCCCGCCCCCCCCCATCACCAACTCCTTTTCCATTTTGTCTGTCTTTTCAAAAAGTCAAGTACGCTCGAATAATTAGTTCCCAACCTTGGTCATCTTGCAACCACATCTCAGTAATGGCTATTAGATCAAACCCATTTATCTCTATTTGTGCCATTAATTTGTCTACCTTGTTACAAATACTTCGTGCATTCAGATAAAGCGCCTTTAATTTTTAACTTTTTAGTATTTTTCCCTAATTTGACTTATTTACTGATGCACTATTACCGTTAAACTCTGTGTCCCTTCCTGACACACACTATTCCTCTTTACCCAAATCATTACAATGCTCAATGGCCTTGTCTTTTCTCTTTAGATTTATAAATTTCCCCTCACTTGAACTCTGCCCCCCAACCCTTTTTTTAAAAAAAAGTTTAAAACCCCATCTACAGCCCTAGTTATTCGATTTGCCAAGACGCTGGTCCCAGCCCAGTTTAAGTGGAGCCCATCCCAACAGAACAGCTCTCTCTTTTCCCAGTACTGGCGCCAGTGCCCCATGAATTGCAACCCCCATCTCCCACACTATTCTTGGAGCCACAGATTTAACTTTCTGATCGGTTTGACCCTTTGCCAATTTGCGCATGGCTCAGGTAGTAATCCAGAGATTATTTTCTTTGAGGCTCTACTTATTAATTTGGACCATAGCTCCTTAAACTCCCTCAGCAGAACCTCATTCCTAGTTCTACCTATGTCATTGGTTCCTACATGGACCACGACAACCAGATCCTCCCCATCATGCTCAAAACTCTTCCCCCAGCTGCGAGGAGATATCCATAACCCTGACACCAGTCAGGCAACATAGCCTTCAGGACTCCACGTCGCAGCTACAGAGAACAGTATCTAATCTCCTGACTATACTATCCCCTACCACTACCACATTCCTTTTTGCTGCCCCCACTTGAATGGCCTCCTGTACCACGGTGCCATGGTCAAATTGCCCATACTCCCTACAGTCTTTGTTCTCATCCATACAGGTAGCAAGAACCTCATACCTGTTGGACAAGGTCAAAGACTGAGGCTCCTTCATCACTACATCCTGGGTCCCCATACCTGCCTGATTCACAGTCACATCCTCCTGTCCCTGGCCACTGACCAAATCTAAACTACTACCTAACCTAAGGAGTGTGACTGCCTCCTGGATCGAAGAGTCCAGATAACTCTCCCCCTCCCTGATGCATCGCAATGTCTGCAGCTTGGACTCCAGCTCAACAACTCCGAGCCGAAGTTCCTCGAGTTGAAGACAGTTACTGCAGATGTAGTTGCTCGGGAACTCACTGGTCTCCACCAACTTCCACATGCTGTTCAGGATAATCTTCCAGTGTTGAAGACAGTTATACCATGTCCTTTGTAGGGTTTGGGCAGTTTTTGTAACCCTCAAACATATGCCAAATATAAATGCAACAGCAGCATACTTTAACACTATTTGTAGCTAGAAATCACCGACAATAAAACTGAAAACTCCAACCCTAAAAGAGCATTAGTGAAATGAAATTTCAATGACAAATCATTGTGTAAAAAGACAAAATGGTTTAGCACCAGAGAGATAATTATACATAGTTTTACTCATCAAAGAGCAACACTGATGCAAAACTACTTTTCCTTCTTTTTTCCCTCAATTTTCTGTCTTCTCCTGAAGGTGGTGAACTATGTCAAGATATGGGTTCGCACAAGACCCTAGACAGTGAGTACTGGTAGGTCATTCATCCAAAGAGGCAAAACTGCAGAGCCCAATCCTGTCCTCACCCAATAACCACACACACACATGCGCTCAATCTTCCAAGCAAGAATTATTAAAGAGCAATCAGGAGCAAAACCTTTGACGATTTTCATTTTTAGGCCACATGGTGAAGCCCACCCTCCAACTATTCTGGCTGAGATCAGTTAACTCACCACAGACCAAAGGACCGTACAAGCCAAATCAGCCATTGGTCTTCATCTCTCATTGTTATGGTAGTCAAAATGACAGCAGTGCTTACCCATTCTCCTCTCAGGAGAAGCTCCTCTATAATTTACAGTTAAATTAGAGTTTTTTTTACCATATCACTGCCTTTTGTTTTCTGAACTGAATTTACAAGCCTGCACTTACTGTACTGTTTCTTGGGTAAGATGCATTTGAGCACATTTTACAGCTGCTTAGCTTCAAACATTAAAACATCAGAAACTTAAAAATTACATCAATTATGTGAGTCAAAATTCAGTCAGTCAATCATCCTTTGTACAGTAAAAAAAACACCAGAACTATAGAATAACTTCTCCACTATTCCTTGCTTTTCTAAACACTGCTGAAAGTGTGTACTTGGAAAAAATACTTATCTTGTATGGTGGAACATTTAACATTGTAACTGACACAAAGAAGAAAAAGAAGAACAGAAGATGTCAACAAGGCAGTCGATATCCATTGTAAGTAAAGAAAATATAGCTCTGGTCTCAAATTAATTAAAAGGAACCAAGGTCTCAGATTTTCATAGCTATATACCCATATGTTAAGTATAACTGAAGAGTAACTGATCAAAATAGTTTCGTAAAGGGAAAGCACTATTTATGATAGAGAAAATAACTGATTAGATTATAATAATAAAATAGACAATAGTTGCTTGTGCGCAGAGTTCCATTCCACTTGAACAAATAATCTAGGCTGACACTCCAGTGCACTTGTGAAGAAGTGGTACACTGTCATCCTTCAATTAATATGTTAAATTGAGACCTAGTCTGCCTCCACAGGTGGATATTGAAGATCCCATGACACTATTCAAAGGACGTCCCCCAGTGTCCTGGCCAAGATTCCTTGTTCAATTACCAAAAACAGGTTAATTCATGTCATTGCTTGGAATCTTGCTGTGTACAAATCTGCTGCTGCATTTGTCTAGATAACAAGTTACTGCACTGAAATTCATTGAACAAGCAGCCCTCTGGGACTATTTTTGATCCTTTACCTTTCTTTTTACTCCAGGCATTTTTAGCTTCTGCATTTCTGGTGCTCTCATAGATGAGCACCATATACCCTCAAAAGTGTTTCCATTTGCCCAGATACCTAAATTAAATTTTGTAGTGTGTCTAGGAAGTAGACACACTACTTCCTAGCAGATTGTCTCAGCTACTGATTCTATCTCAGGAACCTCTTCATCTTCAGATGGCAGTACCAGGCCATGTTTTAGGCTTAGCTGGCCAACTGATTTATTAAACAGTAATAATCAAATATTCCATATTATAGAAAGGATATAGATGCTTTGGAGAGGGTGTAAAAAAAGATTCACAAGGATGATACCAGAACTGAGGGGATATACTTACCAGGAAAGGCTGAACAGGCTGTGGCTCTTCAATCTAGAAAAGAGAAGGCCAAGGGGTGACCTGATTGAAGTCTTTAAGATAATGAGAGGGTTTGATCGGGTAGACGTAGAAAAAATGTTTCCACTTGTGGGGGAGTCCAAAACTAGGAGTCATAAATATAAAAGTAGTTGCTAATAAATCCAATAAGGAATTCAGGAGAAACTTCTTTACCCAAAGGGTGGTAAGAATGTGGAATGCACTACCACAAGGAGTAGTTGAGGCAAATAGCATAGATGCATTTAAGGGGAAACTAGATAAGCACATGAGGGAGAAAGTAATAGAAGGGTATGCTGTTAGGTCTAGATGAAGTACGGAGGGAAGAGGCTCGTGTGGAGCATAAACGCCAACATAGACCAGTTGGGCCAAATGGTCTGTTTCTATCCTATAGTTTCGATGTAATTTGTTTTAAATAGCAGTAACACAACTTAAATTTTATCAGTTAACCTTTTCTAGCTCCTTATATAACTTTTTTAAATAACAACATTTTTTTTGCAACTCTTGCACTAAACCATGCTATAATTAATCTCAGAAGCAGAAGTAGTTTACCTTTTCTCACCAATTATGGAATTTTCCTGGTTTAACCAACTTTCTTCAGAAGTTCCAGACAGGCTCTCTTCAAAGACTCCAGATAAATACCCGATTTGAAGAAGAATAGCTAATAAATACCAACTGAAGTGTGACCGGGACTTCATGAATTTAAATAACCATCTGGTCAATTCAAGAACTGTTGCCAACAAATCATATTTGAAAAGAAAAATCACAGTGTTTGTATTTAAATTGAACAGTTTAGCATCACCCTCAGGCACTATTTCTTCAGACAAACCAACAGATTATTGCAGCAAAATGAGCAGGAACATTCTTCTGTGGGTGAAACTGGTTTTGAACCCTTATGTACTGTGACAAAGTTAAAGAGGAGAATACCAAGTTATTAGGTCTTTAAAGCAGTAAAAGAGGGGGTTGTGGGAAGGGTCCAGGCAGAAAGAATAGTAAACCAAAGATAAGAAAAAGGGTTAAGAACAAAGCTCAGAGTACAAAAAGTGATAAAGATAACATGAATACTCCAGGAACAGAAAAGGTTATAGGAAGTAACAATGAAATACCCATTAGAAAAATGCAGGAGTGATAAAAAAATAACAACGTATTAAATTGCCTGTATCGCAAAGTACAGAGCATCAGCAACAGCAAGTATGATAATCAAAAAGTGTGAGAAAAACACCATCGGGGCATATGGGCAGGGTGGGAACAGTTACCCTAATTAAAAATTCTGTACACAAATGCACGTAGCATTAGAAATAAAACAAATGAGTTAGAACCACAAATTCAGTTTAAAGGGTATGATGTAGTAGCCATTACAGAGAGCTAGCTAAAAGCTGAGCATGACTGAAAACTAAATATTCCAAGTTACAGGATCTTTAGAAAGGACAGGAAAATTGGGAAAAGAGTAGTAATATTAATAAAAGACACAATCCAGCAATAGAAAGAGGATTTTAGTAAGGGTGATTGGGCAGTGGAAACAGTAAGGGTAGAACTGAAGAACAGCAAAGGATGCAAGACTCTGGTGGGAGTTGTCCATAAACCTCACGAGAATAGTGATGCAGTAGGCGGGGGAGATCTATAGAGATCAGGGAAACATATAGCAGAAACAACATGGTTATAATGGAAAATTTTAATTTCCACATAGACTGGGAGAAGCAGAATAGCTCAAGTTGTAAAGGCAATGATTTTCTAGAATGTATTCAGGATAATTTTCTGGAACAATATGTTTTAGAACCAACAAGGGATTTAGTGATTAGCAGCAAAACAGAATTAGTTAATAATCTGACTGTAAGGAAGTATCAATCATAGTGACCATAATATGATTGAATTTGATATTGGGTTTAAGATGGAGAAGGGAGAGTCACAAACCAATGTATTAAATTTAAGTAAGGCAATCTTGAAAGGGATGATAAATAAATTGATCACAGTAAACTGGGCTGAGCTGTTAATGGGTTAACCTACAGGAAAACAGTGTGAAGTGTTCAAAGTAGTATTTGGTGCAATACAAAACCAGTACATACCCCTAAAAGGAAAAAGCTGCACTTGTGTAGTTAAGCAATCATGGTCAAAAGATCGTATCAAGCTAAAAGAAAAGGCTTCGGAAATCAGGTGGCGTGGGAGAGCTATACAAAACAACAAAGGGATATAAAGAAAGTAAAGTGAAAAAAGGGAATATTAAAAAACTTGCCAGGTATATCTAAGTTAACAGTAAAAGATTTTATAAATTTATTAAGTGACATTGGTAAAGGGGAATGTAGCACTATTAAAGGCAGATGCAGTGAGACTAAATTCGACAATAAAAAATGGCAGGCTTGTTTAATAAATACGTTGTATCTGCTTTCACAGTGGAGGGAGAGGACAAAATACCAGTGGTACAAAGAAACCTAAAAATAAGTCAAGGGGAGGAGCTTGTTAGTTTTAATATGAGTTTAAAAAATTGCAAATGGAGAAAATAATGAGTGTTAAGATAGTCAAATCTCCAGGACCTGATGATTTCCACCCCAGGATAATAAAAGAAATCAGTGAAGAAATTGCAAATGCATTAGTCATAATTTTCTAAAGCTCTCTAGTTTCAGGAATTGTGCCCATGGATTGGAAAATTGAAAATGTCACTCCATTATTTAAGAAGGGACAAAGGGAGAAACCAGGAAACTGCAGACTTGTCAATTTAACATTAGTTGTGGGGAAGTTACTGAAATTTATCAATCATAGAGAGTGACGGAGCACTTGGACAAGTATGAGCTGAACAGAGTCAGCATGGATTTGTGACAGGTAGGTCATGTCTGACTTTTTTTGAAAATTGAATTTTTGAAGAGGTCTCTAGCATGGTGGATGGGGACTGTTCACGGATGTTGTCTATATGGACTGCCAGAAGGCTTTTGATAAGGTTCCGTACAAGAGATTATTAGCAAAAATAAAAGCGCATTGAATTAGAGGTAACCTAATGACATGGGTTGGTATTTCGTTGGGAGATAGGAGAGAGGGTAGAGAACATTGTCTGATTGGTGGAATGTGACAAGTGGTGTTCCCCAGGGATCTGCACTGTGGCCTCAACTTCTAGCCATATATATCAATGATTTGGATGAAGGAATAGAAAGATGCATATCCAAGTTTGCAGGTGACAGTGTAACATAGGAACATAGGAATATAGGAACATAGGAACAGGAGTAGGCCATTCAGCCCCTCGTGCCTGCTCCGCCATTTGATAAGATCATGGCTGATCTGTGATCTAACTCCATATACCCACCTTTGACCCATATCCCTTAATACCTTTGGTTGCCAAAAAGCTATCTATCTCAGATTTAAATTTATCAATTGAGCTAGTATCAATTGCCGTTTGCGGAAGAGAGTTCCAAACTTCTACCACCCTTTGTGTGTAGAAATGTTTTCTAATCTCGCTCCTGAAAGGTCTGGCTCTAATTTTTAGACTGTGCCCCCTACTCCTAAAATCCCCAACCAGCAGAAATAGTTTCTCTCTATCCACCCTATCCGTTCCCCTTAATATCTTATAAACTTCGATCAGATCACCCCTTAACCTTCGAAACTCTGGAGAATACAACCCCAATTTGTGTAATCTCTCCTCGTAACTTAATCCTTGAAGTCCGGGTATCATTCTAGTAAACCTACGCTGCACTCCCTCCAAGGCCAATATGTCCTTCCGAAGGTGCGGTGCCCAGAACTGCTCACAGTACTCCAGGTGCGGTCTAACCAGGGTTTTGTATAGCTGCAGCATAACTTCTGCCCCCTTTGACTCTAGTCCTCTTGATATAAAGGCCAGCCTTCCATTAGCCTTATTGATTATTTTCTGCACCTGTTCATGACACTTCAATGATCTATGTACCTGAACCCCAAGGTCCCTTTGGACATCCACTGTTTTTAACTTTTTACCATTTAGAAAGTACCCTGTTCTATCCTTTTTTGATCCAAATTGGATGACCTCATTTGTCTACATTGAATTCCATTTGCCACAGTTTTGCCCATTCACCTAATCTATCAATATCCCTTTGTAATTTTATGTTTTCATCTACACTGCTTACAATGCCACCAATCTTTGTGTCATCGGCAAACTTAGATATGAGACTTTCGATGCCTTCATCTAAGTCGTTAATAAATATTGTGAATAATTGAGGCCCCAAGACAGATCCCTGCGGGACACCACTAGTCACATCCTGCCAATGTGAGTACCTACCCATTATCCCTACTCTCTGTCGCCAAGGAGGCACAGTGAGTTGTGTAGATAGCAGCAGGAAGTTACAAAGGGACATAGACAGATTAAGTGAGTGGGTAAAATTGTGGCAGATGGAGTTCAATATGATTAAGTGTAAAGTCATTCACTTTGGATCCAAGAAAGACAAATCAGAATATTTTCTTAATGTCGAGAAACTAGGAACTGTGGAGGAGCAAAGGGATTTGGGTGTCTATGTATACAAATAAGTAAAAGCTAGTGTGCAAGTACAAAAAGCAGTCAAAAAGGCTAATGGAATATTAGCTTTTATCTTAAGGGGCTGGAATACAAAGGGAAGAAGTTATGCTTCAGTTGTACAGCCTTGGTCAGACACCATCCAGAGAACTATGTACAGTTTTGGGCACCGCACCTCAGGAACGCTATATAGGCTTTGGAAGGGGTATAGTGCAGAATCACCAAAATGATACCGAGGCTTAAAGGATTAAATTATGAGGAAGGTTGCATAAACTTGGCTTGTATTCCCTTGTGTTTAGAAGATTGAGGGATGATCTAATTGAGGTGTTTAAAATGAAAGAGATTCGACAGGATAGATGCAGAGAAACTATTTCCTTTGGTGGCGAATCCAAAGCAAAGGAGCACAATATTAAAAATACAGCTAGGCCATTAAGGCGTGAAATCAGGAATCCCTTTTTCACAAAGGAAAGTGGAAATCTGGAACTCTCTCGCCCAAAAGGCTGTGGGTCAATTGAAATTTTCAAGACTAAGATTGATAGATTTTTGTTAAGTAATGGTACCAATGGATATGGATCAACAGCAGGTAAATGGAGTTGAGGTACAGATCAGCCTACTCCCATTCCTATGTTCCTGAAATGCAAACAAAAATGCTTCATTTTTGTCAAGGTCATTTCCTTCAACTTTTGTAACTGCTATACCTAACTCAAACAAAGATGGATCTAAGATACTTACAGTTCTTCTTCCTTAGATTGTACTGAATTTATTTGAATATCAGGATTTAAACATTTTTAATAATTTTTAGTAACTTCGATCTAAAAACTGGATCAAGATTTGGTTATGCGCCCCTCTTTTAATTGCACACAAAAACTGCATCTCGTGTGGTGTGTCATATCTTCATTTATCTCTTCTGTGTACTGCCAAATGTAATGAGGACAATAGATATATCTATGTCCTTTTGCTGCCTGTATGCTGACTAGCAGCCAAGATCCCAGTTCATAATGTGTCCAAAGTCTTTCTTCATTCTCTCCAGTTTCTCCCTGTTTTCTCACTCTGCCCTCAGTCTCAATATCTTCTATATTTTGTTTGTCTCAGTTACATGCCACTCTGCTGTAATCAGAAAACTTTCAGCATTCCCTCAGTGCAATTCAATGGGATTATCTGCATCAAAACCTTCCTCTGCCATCTCACAAACTGTTATCCACTTGTGGCCGTACTTAGTGGACAGCAAATAAAGATTTCACTGATTAAGCTACTATAATTTCATCATGAAATACAAATAGCTTGACAGGTTTTCCAAATTATACTTCACAGCAAAGTTTTACGCAGTTTCTATGAAATACATGTTGAATCCCAAAGCTATAGGATATATAAATTTGACTTTGGGTTATAAGTCTGAATTTCTATTGATACTGTGACAACTACTGTACAATAGAAGACACAATAGATCCACTTTTAACCCTTGAAAGTAATGTATAGGGGAACAATTTATTCCCCAGTATAATTTTATAACAATGAATTTATAGAGTGCTTTAAATTAAGTAATGTAGTGCATTAGCCTATTGATATGTTGCATCACAAAGTGACAGGAAGCAATGCTTACATCTTGATTGTACCTCTATACTTGCAAAACATCCCAAGGCACTTCACAAGGGGAGGAGACTGAAATTCGACATCATGCTGCAATTGGTAGGAGAGTTAGAGAGGTGACCAAAGGTAAAGTCAAAGATGAGCAGAGAGGTTGGGAAAGACAGAGTGAACACAGTGAACCTCTAACGGAGTGAAGTGATAACAGAGTGAGGGCTTTCAACTGGGTGTGGGAATTAGGTGCTAACTGATTTAAACCAAAGAACTACAGACTAAGACTGAGCGGAGCGTAAAGGGAGCCGCACGAGGAATCACAATTCAAGGAAAAGTCAAAAAGTGACGTCACGAGACAAGGAGGAGCGCTGAGGATAAGTTAGTAAGTATTTAGTTCATTAGTTAGTGTTTATAGAGGTTAGTGTTTTTTGAAGTGGTTGGTCAGCGTTTATTAGTAGTTGGTGTTTTAGTGTCAGATAAACAGTAAAGTGCCCTAAAACTAAACAAACAGTTTAAATAACTGTTAGCTAACATGACAGGACAGCTGGGACCAATCGCATGCACATCCTGTGCCATGTGGGAATTCCAGAACATTGTGTGTGTCCTGGAAAACCACATGTGCAGGAAGTGCCGCCAACTGCACGAGCTCAGAGTTTCTGATCCGAGGGGCGGCTGGCGTCACTACAGTGCATACAGAAAATTGAGAGTTTTGTGGATAGCACGTTGGAGATGGTGGTCACCCTGCAGCTACAGAGAATTCAGGCGGAGAGGGAGTGAGTGACCACCAGACAGACTAGGAGGAACAGGCAGGCAGTGCAGGAGTCCCCTGGAAGTGTGGCACTCACAAACCAATTCAGTGTTGAATACCAGTGAGGATGTTGACACCTCGGGGGAGTGCAGTCAGGAGCAAATCTACAGCACCATGGGAGACTCGGCTACACAGGGTGGCAAAAGAAATGCAGTTGTTATAGGGGAATCGATAGTCGGGGGAATAGAGAGGCGTTTCTGGAGCCGCAGACGTGAGTCCCACATGGTGTGCTGTCTCCCTGATGCCAGGGTAAAGGCCTTCATTGAGAGGGTGCAGAACATTTTGAGGGGGGGAAGGGGAACAACCAGCAGTCGTGGGAACCAATGACATAGGAAGGAAAGAGTCAAGATCTTACAATCAGAGTTTCAGGAGCTGGGGATGAAGTTAAAAAGCAGGACCTCAAAGGTAGTAATCTCTGGATTACTCCCAGTGCTACATGCTAGTGAGTATAGGAATAGTAGGATAATACAGGTTAATGTTTGGCTGGAGCAATGGTCTAGGAGGGAGGGCTTCAGAGCCCTGGGGCATTGGAACCAGTTCTGGGGCAGGAGGGATCTGTTCAAGGTGGACGGGTTGCATCTCAACAGAGCTGGGACCAATGTCCTCGTGGGGAGGTTAACTAGTGCAGTGGGGGAGGGTTTAAACTAATTTGGCAGGGGGTTGGGCACCAGGATGAAACATTAGAGAGGAGAAACAAGGTGCACAGAGGACTGGGAGGGACAAGTAGCACTAGAGTAAAGAATAGTTCAGAAATAGGAGGGATCAGACACGGGGCAATTGCGAGGAAAGAAAGGGAAGAAAAAGGTGGGGGATGGCAGTATTAATCAAGGAAATTATTGTAGCACTGGAAAGGGATGATGTAGTTGAGGGATGAAAGACAGAATCTATTTGGTTAGAATTAATGAACAGAGGAGCAATTACACTACTGGGTGTGAACTATAGGCCACCAAATAGTGGGAAGGAGAGAGAGGAGCAAATTTGCAGGCAAATTACAGAAAGATGCAAGAACTATAGAGTGGTGATAATGGGGGACTTTAATTATCCCAATATAGACAGGAACAGTAACACTATACAGAGCAAAGAGGGAGAGTAATTCCTGTAATGTGTTCAAGAGGACTTTCTGGAACATTGTGTTTCCAGCCCAACCAGGAAGGAAAGAGTGCTGGACCTCGTTCTGGGGAATGAAGTGGGGCAGGTGGAGCATGTTTCAGTGGGGGAGCATTTGAGTAAGTGATCATATCATTAGGTTTAGAATTGTTATGGAAAAGGTCAAGGAGCAATCAAATGCAAAAATGCTTAACTAGAGAAGGGTAATTTCAGTGACTTAAAAAGAGATCTTACCCAGGTCGATTGGAATCAAAAATTGGTAGGCTGAACAGTAACTGGGAGCCCTTCAAGGAGGACTTGGTTCAGGTACAGAGTTGACATATCCCTATGAGGGGGGAAAGGAAGGGCATCCAAAGCTAGAGCTTCCTGGATGACTAAAGATATAGAGATTAAAATGAAACAGAAAAAGGAAGCTTATGATGAATGTAAGGTTCATAATATAGTAGAGAACCAGACTGAGTACAGAAAGTACAGAGGAGATCTAAAAAGGGAACAAGAGGGGCAGAGAGAGAATATCAGAATAGATTAGCAGCTAACATA